>NW_025963557.1:2497163-2797163 GCF_910591885.1 Bombus terrestris
TTAGGTTACAGCGTATGACGTTATGTATTATTACGATATAACGTATGACGTTATGCAGTATTAGGTTATAACGTATGACGTCATGTAGTTTTGCGTTATAACTTATGACGTTATGTAGTATTACGATACAACGTATGACGTCATGTGGTGTTACGTTATTGCGAATAACGTTATATTGTGTTACTCTATGACGTATGACGTCATGTAGTATTACGTTATAACGTATGACGGTATGTAGTATTACGTTATTCCGTATAACGTTATATAGTGTTACTTTATGAAGTATGACGTTATGTTGTATTACGTTATAGCGTATGACGTTATGGAGCATTACGTTATAACGTATGAGGTCATGTGGTATTACATTAGTACGAATATCGTAATATTGTGTTACTTTATGACGTATGACGTCATGTAGTATTACTTTATGACGTATGACGGTATGTAGTATTACGTTATTCCGTATAACGTTATGTATTATTACGATATAACGTAATACGTTATGCAGAATTGGGTTATAACGTATGACGTTACGTAGTATTACGTTATAACGTATGATGTTATGGAGTATTACGTTATAACGTATGACGTCATGTGGTAATACTTTATTACGAATAACGTTATATTGTGTTACTTTATGACGTATGACGACATGTAGTATTAGGTTACAACGTATGACGTTATGTATTATTACGATATAACGTATGACGTTATGCAGTATAAGGATATAACGTATGACGTCATGTAGTTTTGCGTTATAACGTATGACGTTATGTAGTATTACGATATAACGTATGACGTCATGTAGTATTACGTTATAACGTATGACGTGATGTGGTATTACGTTATTACGAATAACGTTATATTGTGTTACTTTATAACGTATGACGTCATGTAGTATTACGTTATTCCGTATAACGTTATATAGTGTTACGTTATAAAGTATGACGTCATGTAGTATTACGTTATAACGTATGACGTGATGTGGTATTACGTTATTACGAATAACGTTATATTGTGTTACTTTATAACGTATGACGTCATGTAGTATTACGTTATAACGTATGGCGTTATGTAGTATTACGATATAACGTATGACGTCATGTGGTATTACGTTATTGCGAATAACGTTATATTGTGTTACTTTATGACGTATGGCGTCATGTAGTATTACGTTATAACGTATGACGGTATGTAGTGTTACGTTATTGCGAATAACGTTATATTGTGTTACTTTATGACGTATGACGTCATGTAGTATTACGTTATAACGTATGACGGTATGTAGTATTACGTTATTCCGTATAACGTTATATCGTGTTACTTTATGACGTATGACGTCATGTAGTATTACTTTATGACGTATGACGTCATGTAGTATTACTTTATGACGTATGACGTCATGTAGTATTACTTTATGACGTATGACGTCATGTAGTATTAGGTTACAACGTATGACGTTATGTATTATTACGATATAACGTATGACGTTATGTATTATTACGATATAACGTATGACGTCATGTAGTATTACGTAATAACGTATGCCGTCATGTAGTATTACGTTATAACATATGACGTCATGTAGTATTACGATATAACGTACAACGTTATATAGAATTACGATATAACGCACAACGTTATGTCGTATTACGTTATAACGTATCATGTCATGTAGTATTACGTTATAACGTATGACGTAATGGAGTATTACGTTATAACGTATGAGGTCATGTGGTATTACGTTATTACGAATAACGTTATATTGTGTTAATTTATGACCTATGACGTCATGTAGTATTACTTTATGACGTATGACGTCATGTTGTATTACGTTATAACGTATGACGTTCTGGAGTATTACGTTATAACGTATGAGGTCATGTGGTATTACGTTATTACGAATAACGTTATATTGTGTTAATTTATGACCTATGACGTCATGTAGTATTACTTTATGACGTATGACGTCATGTTGTATTAGGTTACAACGTATGATGTTATGTATTATTACGATATAACGTATGACGTTATGTATTATTACGTTATAACGTATGCCGTCATGTAGCATTACGTTATAACGTATGACTTTATGGAGTATTACGTTATAACGTATGATGTCATGTTGTATTACGTTATTACAAATATCGTAATATTGTGTTACTTTATGACCTATGACGTCATGTAGTATTACTTTATGACGTATGACGTCATGTTGTATTAGGTTACAACGTATGACGTTATGTATTATTACGATGTAACGTATGACGTCATGTAGTATTACGTTATAACGTATCATGTCATGTAGTATTACGTCATAACGTATGCCGTCATGTAGTATTACGTTATAACATATGACGTCATGTAGTAATACGATATAACGTACAACGTTATATAGAATTACGATATAACGCACAACGTTATGTCGTATTACGTTATAACGTATCATGTCATGTAGTATTACGTTATAACGTATGACGTAATGGAGTATTACGTTATAACGTATGAGGTCATGTGGTATTACGTTATTACGAATAACGTTATATTGTGTTACTTTATGACGTATGACGTCATGTAGTATTACTTCATGACGTATGACGTCATGTAGTATTAGGTTACAACGTATGACGTTATGTATTATTACGATATAACGTATGACGTTATGCAGTATTAGGTTATAACGTATGACGTCATGTAGTTTTGCGTTATAACGTATGCCGTCATGTAGCATTACGTTATAACATATGACGTCATGTAGTATTACGATATAACGTACAACGTTATATAGAATTACGATATAACGCACAACGTTATGTCGTATTACGTTATAACGTATCATGTCATGTAGCATTACGTTATAACGTATGACTTTATGCAGTATTACGTTATAACGTATGATGTCATGTGGTATTACGTTATTGCGAATAACGTTATATTGTGTTACTTTATGTAGTATGACTTATGTAGTATTACTTCATGACGTATGACCTCATGTAGTATTAGGTTACAACGTATGACGTTATGTATTATTACGATATAACCTATGAAGTTATGTATTATTACGATATAACGTATGACGTCATGTAGTATTACGTTATAACGTATGCCGTCATGTAGCATTACGTTATAACATATGACGTCATGTAGTATTACGATATAACGTACAACGTTATATAGAATTACGATATAACGCACAACGTTATGTCGTAATACGTTATAACTTATCATGTCATGTAGCATTACGTTATAACGTATGACTTTATGGAGTATTACGTTATAACGTATGATGTCATGTTGTATTACGTTATTACAAATATCGTAATATTGTGTTACTTTATGACGTATGACGTCATGTAGTATTACTTTATGACGTATGACGTTATGTTGTATTAGGTTACAACGTATGATGTTATGTATTATTACGATATAACGTATGACGTTATGTATTATTACGATATAACGTATGACGTTATGCAGTATTAGGTTATAACGTATGACGTCATGTAGTTTTGCGTTATAACGTATGCCGTCATGTAGCATTACGTTATAACATATGACGTCATGTAGTATTACGATATAACGTACAACGTTATATAGAATTACGATATAACGCACAACGTTATGTCGTATTACGTTATAACGTATCATGTCATGTAGCATTACGTTATAACGTATGACTTTATGCAGTATTACGTTATAACGTATGATGTCATGTGGTATTACGTTATTGCGAATAACGTTATATTGTGTTACTTTATGTAGTATGACTTATGTAGTATTACTTCATGACGTATGACCTCATGTAGTATTAGGTTACAACGTATGACGTTATGTATTATTACGATATAACCTATGAAGTTATGTATTATTACGATATAACGTATGACGTCATGTAGTATTACGTTATAACGTATGCCGTCATGTAGCATTACGTTATAACATATGACGTCATGTAGTATTACGATATAACGTACAACGTTATATAGAAGTACGATATAACGCACAACGTTATGTCGTATTACGTTATAACGTATCATGTCATGTAGCATTACGTTATAACGTATGACTTTATGGAGTATTACGTTATAACGTATGATGTCATCTGGTATTAAGTTATTGCGAATAACGTTATATAGTGTTACTTTATGAAGTATGACGTTATGTTGTATTACGTTATAGCGTATGACGTTATGGAGCATTACGTTATAACGTATGAGGTCATGTGGTATTACATTAGTACGAATATCGTAATATTGTGTTACTTTATGACGTACGACGTCATGTAGTATTACTTTATGACGTATGACGTCATGTGGTATTACGTTATTACGAATAACGTTATATTGTGTTACTTTATGTAGTATGACTTATGTAGTATGACGTGATGTAGCATTTCTTTATAATGTATGGCGTTATGTAGCATTACGGTATAACGAATAACGCTGTACTGTGTTACTTTATAACGTATGACGTTATGTAGTGTTACGTTATAACGTATGACGTCGTGTAGTATTACGTTATAACGTATGACGTTATGTATTATTACGATATAACGTAATACGTTATGCAGAATTGGGTTATAACGTATGACGTCATGTAGTTTTGCGTTATAACGTATGACGTTACGTAGTATTACGTTATAACGTATGACGTTATGTAGTATTACGATATAACGTATGACGTCATGTGGTATTACGTTATTGCGAATAACATTATATTGTGTCACTTTATGACGTATGACGTCATGTAGTATTACGTTTTAACGTATGACGGTATGTAGCATTGCGTTGTTCCGTATAACGTTATATAGTGTTACGTTATAAAGTATGACGTCATGTAGTATTACGTTATAACGTATGACGTCATGTAGTATTAGGATATAACGTACAACGTTATGTCGTATTACGTTAGAACGTATCATGTCATGTAGTACTACGTTATAACGTATGACGTTCTGGAGTATTACGTTATAACGTATGAGGTCATGTGGTATTACGTTATTACAAATATCGTAATATTGTGTTACTTTAAGACGTATGACGTCATGTAGTATTACATTATGACGTATGACGTCATGTAGTATTAGGTTACAACGTATGACGTTATGTATTATTACGATATAACGTAATACGTTATGCAGAATTGGGTTATAACGTATGACGTCATGTAGTTTTGCGTTATAACGTATGACGTTACGTAGTATTACGTTATAACGTATGATGTTATGGAGTATTACGTTATAACGTATGAGGTCATGTGGTATTACGTTATTACGAATATCGTAATATTGTGATACTTTATGACGCATGACGCCATGTAGTATTACTTTATTACGTATGACGTTATGCAGTATTAGGTTATAACGTATGATGTCATATACTTTTGCGTTATAACGTATGACGTTATGGAGTATTACGTTATAACGTATGACGTGCTGTGCTTTACGTTATTGCGAATAACGTTATATTGTGTTACTTTATAACGTATGACGTCATGTAGTATTACGTTATAACGTATGGCGTTATGTAGTACTACGATTTAACGTATGACGTCATGTGGTATTACGTTATTGCGAATAACGTTATATTGTGTTACTTTCTGATGTATGACGTCATGTAGTATTACGTTATAGCGTATGACGTTATGGAGCATTACGTTATAACGTGTGAGGTCATGTGGTATTACATTAGTACGAATATCGTAATATTGTGTTACTTTATGACGTACGACGTCATGTAGTATTACTTTATGACGTATGACGTCATGTGGCATTACGTTATTGCGAATAACGTTATATTGTGTTACTTTATGACGTATGACGTCATGTAGTATTACGTTATAACGTATGACGGTATGTAGTATTACGTTATTCCGTATAACGTTATATCGTGTTACTTTATGACGTATGACGTCATGTAGTATTACTTTATGACGTACGACGTCATGTAGTATTAGGTTACAACGTATGACGCTATGCAGTATTAGGTTATAACGTATGACGTCATGTAGTTTTGCGTTATAACTTATGACGTTATGTAGTATTACGATATAACGTACAACGTTATATAGAATTACGATATAACGCACAACGTTATGTCGTATTACGTTATAACGTATCATGTCATGTAGCATTACGTTATAACGTATGACTTTATGGAGTATTACGTTATAACGTATGAGGTCATGTGGTATTACGTTATTACGAATATCGTAATATTGTGATACTTTATGACGTATGACGCCATGTAGTATTACTTTATTACGTATGACGTCATGTAGTATTAGATTACAACGTATGACGTTATGTATTATTACGATATAACGTATGACGTTATGTAGTATTACGATATAACGTATGACGTTATGTAGTATTACGATATAACGTATGACGTTATGTAGTATTACGATATAACGTATGACGTCGTGTAGTATTACGTTACAACGTATGACGTTATGTATTATTACGATATAACGTAATACGTTATGCAGAATTGGGTTATAACGTATGACGTTACGTAGTATTACGTTATAACGTACGATGTTATGGAGTTTTACGTTATAACGTATGACGTCATGTGGTAATACTTTATTACGAATAACGTTATATTGTGTTACTTTATGACGTATGACGACATGTAGTATTAGGTTACAACGTATGACGTTATGTATTATTACGATATAACGTATGACGTTATGCAGTATAAGGTTATAACGTATGACGTCATGTAGTTTTGCGTTATAACGTATGACGTTATGTAGTATTACGATATAACGTATGACGTCATGTAGTATTACGTTATAACGTATGACGTGATGTGGTATTACGTTATTACGAATAACGTTATATTGTGTTACTTTATAACGTATGACGTCATGTAGTATTACGTTATTCCGTATAACGTTATATAGTGTCACGTTATAAAGTATGACGTCATGTAGTATTACGTTATAACGTATGACGTGATGTGGTATTACGTTATTACGAATAACGTTATATTGTGTTACTTTATAACGTATGACGTCATGTAGTATTACGTTATAACGTATGGCGTTATGTAGTATTACGATATAACGTATGACGTCATGTGGTATTACGTTATTGCGAATAACGTTATATTGTGTTACTTTATGACGTATGGCGTCATGTAGTATTACGTTATAACGTATGACGGTATGTAGTGTTACGTTATTGCGAATAACGTTATATTGTGTTACTTTATAACGTATGACGTCATGTAGTATTACGTTATAACGTATGACGGTATGTATTATTACGATATAACGTATGACGTTATGTATTATTACGATATAACGTATGACGTCATGTAGTATTACGTAATAACGTATGCCGTCATGTAGTATTACGTTATAACATATGACGTCATGTAGTATTACGATATAACGTACAACGTTATATAGAATTACGATATAACGCACAACGTTATGTCGTATTACGTTATAACGTATCATGTCATGTAGTATTACGTTATAACGTATGACGTTATGGAGTATTACGTTATAACGTATGAGGTCATGTGGTATTACGTTATTACGAATAACGTTATATTGTGTTAGTTTATGACGTATGACGTCATGTAGTATTAGGTTACAACGTATGACGTTATGTATTATTACGATATAACGTATGACGTTATGTATTATTACGATATAACGTATGACGTCATGTAGTATTACGTAATAACGTATGCCGTCATGTAGTATTACGTTATAACATATGACGTCATGTAGTATTACGATATAACGTACAACGTTATATAGAATTACGATATAACGCACAACGTTATGTCGTATTACGTTATAACGTATCATGTCATGTAGTATTACGTTATAACGTATGACGTTATGGAGTATTACGTTATAACGTATGAGGTCATGTGGTATTACGTTATTACGAATAACGTTATATTGTGTTACTTTATGACGTATGACGTCATGTAGTATTACTTTATGACGTATGACCTCATGTAGTATTAGGTTACAACGTATGTCGTTATGTATTATTACGATATAACGTATGACGTTATGTATTATTACGATATAACGTATGACGTTATGTAGTATTACGATATAACGTATGACGTCATGTGGTGTTTTGTAATTGCGAATAACGTTATATTGTGTTACTTTATGACGTATGACGACATGTAGTATTAGGTTGCAACGTATGACGTTATGTATTATTACGATATAACGTATGACGTTATGCAGTATTAGGTTATAACGTATGACGTCATGTAGTTTTGCGTTATAACGTATGACGTTATGTAGTATTACGATACAACGTATGACGTCATGTGGTGTTACGTTATTGCGAATAACGTTATATAGTGTTACTTTAAGAAGTATGACGTTATGTTGTATTACCTTATAGCGTATGACGTCATGTGGTATTACGTTATTACGAATAACGTTATATTGTGTTACTTTATGTAGTATGACTTATGTAGTATGACGTGATGTAACATTTCTTTATAATGCATGACGTCATGTAGCATTACGGTATTACGAATAACGTTGTACTGTGTTACTTTATAACGTATGACGTTATGTAGTGTTACGTTATAACGTATGACGTCGTGTAGTATTACGTTATAACGTATGACGTTATGTATTATTACGATATAACGTAATACGTTATGCAGAATTGGGTTATAACGTATGACGTCATGTAGTTTTGCGTTATAACGTATGACTTTACGTAGCTTTACGTTATAACGTATGATGTTATGGAGTATTACGTTATAACGTATGACGTCATGTGGTAATACTTTATTACGAATAACGTTATATTGTGTTACTTTATGACGTATGACGTCCTGTAGTATTAGGTTACAACGTATGACGTTATGGAGCATTACGTTATAACATATGAGGTCATGTGGTATTACATTAGTACGAATATCGTAATATTGTGTTACCTTATGGCGTATGACGTCATGTAGTATTACTTTGTGACGTATGACCGTATGTAGTATTACGTTATACCGTATAACGTTATATAGTGTTACGTTATAAAGTATGACGTCGTGTAGTATTACGTTATAACGAAGGACGTTATGTATTATTACGATATAACGTATGACGTCATGTAGTATTACGTTATAACGTATGACGTCATGTAGTATTACGATATAACGTACAACGTTATGTCGTATTACGTTATAACGTATCATGTCATGTAGTATTACGTTATAACGTATGACGCTATGGAGTATTACGTTATAACGTATGAGGTCATGTGGTATTACGTTATTACGAATAACGTTATATTGTGTTACTTTATGACGTATGACGTCATGTAGTATTAGGTTACAACGTATGACGTTATGTATTATTACGATATAACGTATGACGTTATGCAGTATTAGGTTATAACGTATGACGTCATGTAGTTTTGCGTTATAACTTATGACGTTATGTAGTATTACGATACAACGTATGACGTCATGTGGTGTTACGTTATTGCGAATAACGTAATATTGTGTTACTTTATGACGAATGACGTCATGCAGTATTACGTTATAACGTATGACGGTATGTAGTATTACGTTATTCCGTATAACGTTATATAGTGTTACTTTATGAAGTGTGACGTTATGTTGTATTACGTTATAGCGTATGACGTTATGGAGCATTACGTTATAACGTATGAGGTCATGTGGTATTACATTAGTACGAATATCGTAATATTGTGTTACTTTATGACGTATGACGTCATGTAGTATTACTTTATGACGTATGACGGTATGTAGTATTACGTTATTCCGTATAACGTTATATAGTGTTACGTTATAAAGTATGACGTCGTGTAGTATTACGTTATAACGTATGACTTTATGGAGTATTACGTTATAACGTATGATGTCATGTGGTATTACGTTATTACGAATATCGTAATATTGTGTTTCTTTATGACGTATGACGTCATGTAGTATTACTTTGTGACGTATGACGTCATGTAGTATTACTTTATGACGTATGACGACATGTAGTATTAGGTTACAACGTATGACGTTATGTATTATTACGATATAACGTATGACGTCATGTAGTATAAGGTTATAACGTATGACGTCATGTAGTTTTGCGTTATAACGTATGACGTTATGTAGTATTACGATATAACGTATGACGTCATGTAGTATTACGTTATAACGTATGACGTGATGTGGTATTACGTTATTACGAATAACGTTATATTGTGTTACTTTATAACGTATGACGTCATGTAGTATTACGTTATTCCGTATAACGTTATATAGTGTTACGTTATAAAGTATGACGTCATGTAGTATTACGTTATAACGTATGACGTGATGTGGTATTACGTTATTACGAATAACGTTATATTGTGTTACTTTATAACGTATGACGTCATGTAGTATTACGTTATAACGTATGGCGTTATGTAGTATTACGATATAACGTATGACGTCATGTGGTATTACGTTATTGCGAATAACGTTATATTGTGTTACTTTATGACGTATGGCGTCATGTAGTATTACGTTATAACGTATGACGGTATGTAGTGTTAGGTTATTGCGAATAGTGTTATATTGTGTTACTTTATGACGTATGACGTCATGTAGTATTACGTTATAACGTATGACGGTATGTAGTATTACGTTATTCCGTATAACGTTATATCGTGTTACTTTATGACGTATGACGTCATGTAGTATTAGGTTACAACGTATGACGTTATGTATTATTACGATATAACGTATGACGTTATGTATTATTACGATATAACGTATGACTTTATGTAGTATTACGATATAACGTATGACGTCATGTGGTGTTATGTAATTGCGAATAACGTTATATTGTGTTACTTTATGACGTATGACGACATGTAGTATTAGGTTGCAACGTATGACGTTATGTATTATTACGATATAACGTATGACGTTATGCAGTATTAGGTTATAACGTATGACGTCATGTAGTTTTGCGTTATAACGTATGACGTTATGTAGTATTACGATACAACGTATGACGTCATGTGGTGTTACGTTATTGCGAATAACGTTATATAGTGTTACTTTAAGAAGTATGACGTTATGTTGTATTACCTTATAGCGTATGACGTCATGTGGTATTACGTTATTACGAATAACGTTATATTGTGTTACTTTATGTAGTATGACTTATGTAGTATGACGTGATGTAACATTTGTTTATAATGTATGACGTTATGTAGCATTACGGTATTACGAATAACGTTGTACTGTGTTACTTTATAACGTATGACGTTATGTAGTGTTACGTTATAACGTATGACGTCGTGTAGTATTACGTTATAACGTATGACGTTATGTATTATTACGATATAACGTAATACGTTATGCAGAATTGGGTTATAACGTATGACGTCATGTAGTTTTGCGTTATAACGTATGACTTTACGTAGTTTTACGTTATAACGTATGATGTTATGGAGTATTACGTTATAACGTATGACGTCATGTGGTAATACTTTATTACGAATAACGTTATATTGTGTTACTTTATGACGTATGACGTCATGTAGTATTACGTTTTAACGTATGACGGTATGTAGCATTGCGTTATTCCGTATAACGTTATATCGTGTTACTTTATGACGTATGACGTCATGTAGTATTACTTCATGACGTACGACGTCATGTAGTATTAGGTTATAACGTATGACGGTATGTAGTATTACGTTATTCCGTATAACGTTATATCGTGTTACTTTCTGATGTATGACGTCATGTAGTATTACGTTATAGCGTATGACGTTATGGAGCATTACGTTATAACGTGTGAGGTCATGTGGTATTACATTAGTACGAATATCGTAATATTGTGTTACTTTATGACGTACGACGTCATGTAGTATTACTTTATGACGTATGACGTCATGTGGCATTACGTTATTGCGAAGAACGTTATATTGTGTTACTTTATGACGTATGACGTCATGTAGTATTACGTTATAACGTATGACGGTATGTAGTATTACGTTATTCCGTATAACGTTATATCGTGTTACTTTATGACGTATGACGTCATGTAGTATTACTTTATGACGTACGACGTCATGTAGTATTAGGTTACAACGTATGACGTTATGTATTATTACGATATAACGTATGCCGTCATGTAGCATTACGTTATAACATATGACGTCATGTAGTATTACGATATAACGTACAACGTTATATAGAATTACGATATAACGCACAACGTTATGTCGTATTACGTTATAATGTATCATGTCATGTAGCATTACGTTATAACGTATGACTTTATGGAGTATTACGTTATAACGTATGATGTCATGTGCTATTACGTTATTACGAATATCGTAATATTGTGATCCTTTATGACGTATGACGCCATGTAGTATTACTTTATTACGTATGACGTCGTGTAGTATTAGATTACAACGTATGACGTTATGTATTATTACGATATAACGTATGACGTTATGTATTATTACGATATAACGTATGACGTCATGTAGTATTAGGTTACAACGTATGACGTTATGTATTATTACGATATAACGTATGACGTCATGTAATATTACGATATAACGTACAACGTTATATAGAATTACGATATAACGCACAACGTTATGTCGTATTACGTTATAACGTATCATGTCATGTAGCGTTACGTTATAACGCATGACTTTATGGAGTATTACGTTATAACGTATGATGTCATGTGGTATTACGTTATTACGAATATCGTAATATTGTGTTACTTTATGACGTATGACGTCATGTAGTATTACTTTATGACGTATGACGTCATGTAGTATTACTTTATGACGTATGACGTCATGTAGTATTACTTTATGACGTATGACGTCATGTAGTATTACTTTATGACGTATGACGTCATGTAGTATTACTTTATGACGTATGACGTCATGTAGTATTACGTTATAACGTATGACGGTATGTAGTATTACGTTATTCCGTATAACGTTATATAGTGTTACTTTATGAAGTATGACGTTATGTTGTAGTACGTTATAGCGTATGACGTTATGGAGCATTACGTTATAACGTATGAGGTCATGTGGTATTACATTAGTACGAATATCGTAATATTGTGTTACTTTATGACGTACGACGTCATGTAGTATTACTTTATGACGTACGACGTCATGTAGTATTACTTTATGACGAATGACGTCATGTGGTATTACGTTATTGCGAATAACGTTATATTGTGTTACTTTATGACGTATGACGTCATGTAGTATTACTTTATGACGTATGACGTCATGTAGTATTAGGTTACAACGTATGACGTTATGTATTATTACGATATAACGTATGACGATATGCAGTATTAGCTTATAACGTATGACGTCATGTAGTTTTGCGTTATAACTTATGACGTTATGTAGTATTGCGATACAACGTATGACGTCATGTGGTATTACATTATTGCGAATAACGTTATATTGTGTTACTTTATGACGTATGACGTCATGTAGTATTACGTTATAACGTATGACGGTATGTAGTATTACGTTATTCCGTATAACGTTATATAGTGTTACTTTATGATGTATGACGTTATGTTGTATTACGTTATAGCGTATGACGTTATGGAGCATTACGTTATAACATATGAGGTCATGTGGTATTACATTAGTACGAATATCGTAATATTGTGTTACTTTATGGCGTATGACGTCATGTAGTATTACGTTATAACGTAGGACGTTATGTATTATTACGATATAACGTATGACGTCATGTAGTATTACGTTATAACGTATGACGTCATGTAGTATTACGATATAACGTACAACGTTATGTCGTATTACGTTATAACATATCATGCCATGTAGTATTACGTTATAACGTATGACGTTATGTAGTATTACGTTATAACGTATGACGGCATGTAGTATTACGTTATTCCGTATAACGTTATACAGTGTTACTTTATGAAGTATGACATTATGTTGTATTACTTTATAACGTATGACGTTATGGAGTATTACGTTATAACGTGTGAGGTCATGTGGTATTACATTATTACGAATATCGTAATATTGTGTTACTTTATGACGTACGACGTCATGTAGTATTACTTTATGACGTATGACGTCATGTAGTATTAGGTTACAACGTATGACGTTATGTATTATTACGATATAACGTATGACGTCATGTAGTATTACGTTATAACGTATCATGTCATGTAGTATTACGTCATAACGTATGCCGTCATGTAGTATTACGTTATAACATATGACGTCATGTAGTAATACGATATAACGTACAACGTTATATAGAATTACGATATAACGCACAACGTTATGTCGTATTACGTTATAACGTATCATGTCATGTAGTATTGCGTTATAACGTATGACGTAATGGAGTATTACGTTATAACGTATGAGGTCATGTGGTATTACGTTATTACGAATAACGTTATATTGTGTTACTTTATGACGTATGACGTCATGTAGTATTACTTCATGACGTATGACGTCATGTAGTATTAGGTTACAGCGTATGACGTTATGTATTATTACGATATAACGTATGACGTTATGCAGTATTAGGTTATAACGTATGACGTCATGTAGTTTTGCGTTATAACTTATGACGTTATGTAGTATTACGATACAACGTATGACGTCATGTGGTGTTACGTTATTGCGAATAACGTTATATTGTGTTACTCTATGACGTATGACGTCATGTAGTATTAGGTTGCAACGTATGACGTTATGTATTATTACGATATAACGTATGACGTTATGCAGTATAAGGATATAACGTATGACGTCATATAGTTTTGCGTTATAACGTATGACGTTATGTAGTATTACGATATAACGTATGACGTCATGTAGTATTACGTTATAACGTATGACGTGATGTGGTATTACGTTATTACGAATAACGTTATATTGTGTTACTTTATAACGTATGACGTCATGTAGTATTACGTTATTCCGTATAACGTTATATAGTGTTACGTTATAAAGTATGACGTCATGTAGTATTACGTTATAACGTATGACGTGATGTGGTATTACGTTATTACGAATAACGTTATATTGTGTTACTTTATAACGTATGACGTCATGTAGTATTACGTTATAACGTATGGCGTTATGTAGTATTACGATATAACGTATGACGTCATGTGGTATTACGTTATTGCGAATAACGTTATATTGTGTTACTTTATGACGTATGGCGTCATGTAGTATTACGTTATAACGTATGACGGTATGTAGTGTTACGTTATTGCGAATAACGTTATATTGTGTTACTTTATGACGTATGACGTCATGTAGTATTACGTTATAACGTATGACGGTATGTAGTATTACGTTATTCCGTATAACGTTATATCGTGTTACTTTATGACGTATGACGTCATGTAGTATTACTTTATGACGTATGACGTCATGTAGTATTACTTTATGACGTATGACGTCATGTAGTATTACTTTATGACGTATGACGTCATGTAGTATTAGGTTACAACGTATGACGTTATGTATTATTACGATATAACGTATGACGTTATGTATTATTACGATATAACGTATGACGTCATGTAGTATTACGTAATAACGTATGCCGTCATGTAGTATTACGTTATAACATATGACGTCATGTAGTATTACGATATAACGTACAACGTTATATAGAATTACGATATAACGCACAACGTTATGTCGTATTACGTTATAACGTATCATGTCATGTAGCATTACGTTATAACGTATAACTTTATGGAGTATTACGTTATAACGTATGATGTCATGTGGTAATACGTTATTACAAATATCGTAATATTGTGTTACTTTATGACGTATGACGTCATGTAGTATTACTTTATGACGTATGACGTCATGTTGTATTACGTTATAACGTATGACGTTCTGGAGTATTACGTTATAACGTATGAGGTCATGTGGTATTACGTTATTACGAATAACGTTATATTGTGTTAATTTATGACCTATGACGTCATGTAGTATTACTTTATGACGTATGACGTCATGTTGTATTAGGTTACAACGTATGATGTTATGTATTATTACGATATAACGTATGACGTTATGTATTATTACGTTATAACGTATGCCGTCATGTAGCATTACGTTATAACGTATGACTTTATGGAGTATTACGTTATAACGTATGACGTCATGTGGTGTTACGTTATTGCGAATAACGTTATATTGTGTTAATTTATGACCTATGACGTCATGTAGTATTACTTCATGACGTATGACGTCATGTAGTATTAGGTTACAGCGTATGACGTTATGTATTATTACGATATAACGTATGACGTTATGCAGTATTAGGTTATAACGTATGACGTCATGTAGTTTTGCGTTATAACTTATGACGTTATGTAGTATTACGATACAACGTATGACTTCATGTGGTGTTACGTTATTGCGAATAACGTTATATTGTGTTACTCTATGACGTATGACGTCATGTAGTATTACGTTATAACGTATGACGGTATGTAGTATTACGTTATTCCGTATAACGTTATATAGTGTTACTTTATGAAGTATGACGTTATGTTGTATTACGTTATAGCGTATGACGTTATGGAGCATTACGTTATAACGTATGAGGTCATGTGGTATTACATTAGTACGAATATCGTAATATTGTGTTACTTTATGACGTATGACGTCATGTAGTATTACTTTATGACGTATGACGGTATGTAGTATTACGTTATTCCGTATAACGTTATGTATTATTACGATATAACGTAATACGTTATGCAGAATTGGGTTATAACGTATGACGTTACGTAGTATTACGTTATAACGTATGATGTTATGGAGTATTACGTTATAACGTATGACGTCATGTGGTAATACTTTATTACGAATAACGTTATATTGTGTTACTTTATGACGTATGACGACATGTAGTATTAGGTTGCAACGTATGACGTTATGTATTATTACGATATAACGTATGACGTTATGCAGTATAAGGATATAACGTATGACGTCATGTAGTTTTGCGTTATAACGTATGACGTTATGTAGTATTACGATATAACGTATGACGTCATGTAGTATTACGTTATAACGTATGACGTGATGTGGTATTACGTTATTACGAATAACGTTATATTGTGTTACTTTATAACGTATGACGTCATGTAGTATTACGTTATTCCGTATAACGTTATATAGTGTTACGTTATAAAGTATGACGTCATGTAGTATTACGTTATAACGTATGACGTGATGTGGTATTACGTTATTACGAATAACGTTATATTGTGTTACTTTATAACGTATGACGTCATGTAGTATTACGTTATAACGTATGGCGTTATGTAGTATTACGATATAACGTATGACGTCATGTGGTATTACGTTATTGCGAATAACGTTATATTGTGTTACTTTATGACGTATGGCGTCATGTAGTATTACGTTATAACGTATGACGGTATGTAGTGTTACGTTATTGCGAATAACGTTATATTGTGTTACTTTATGACGTATGACGTCATGTAGTATTACGTTATAACGTATGACGGTATGTAGTATTACGTTATTCCGTATAACGTTATATCGTGTTACTTTATGACGTATGACGTCATGTAGTATTACTTTATGACGTATGACGTCATGTAGTATTACTTTATGACGTATGACGTCATGTAGTATTACTTTATGACGTATGACGTCATGTAGTATTACTTTATGACGTATGACGTCATGTAGTATTAGGTTACAACGTATGACGTTATGTATTATTACGATATAACGTATGACGTTATGTATTATTACGATATAACGTATGACGTCATGTAGTATTACGTAATAACGTATGCCGTCATGTAGTATTACGTTATAACATATGACGTCATGTAGTATTACGATATAACGTACAACGTTATATAGAATTACGATATAACGCACAACGTTATGTCGTATTACGTTATAACGTATCATGTCATGTAGCATTACGTTATAACGTATAACTTTATGGAGTATTACGTTATAACGTATGATGTCATGTGGTAATACGTTATTACAAATATCGTAATATTGTGTTACTTTATGACGTATGACGTCATGTAGTATTACTTTATGACGTATGACGTCATGTTGTATTACGTTATAACGTATGACGTTCTGGAGTATTACGTTATAACGTATGAGGTCATGTGGTATTACGTTATTACGAATAACGTTATATTGTGTTAATTTATGACCTATGACGTCATGTAGTATTACTTTATGACGTATGACGTCATGTTGTATTAGGTTACAACGTATGATGTTATGTATTATTACGATATAACGTATGACGTTATGTATTATTACGTTATAACGTATGCCGTCATGTAGCATTACGTTATAACGTATGACTTTATGGAGTATTACGTTATAACGTATGATGTCATGTTGTATTACGTTATTACAAATATCGTAATATTGTGTTACTTTATGACCTATGACGTCATGTAGTATTACTTTATGACGTATGACGTCATGTTGTATTAGGTTACAACGTATGACGTTATGTATTATTACGATGTAACGTATGACGTCATGTAGTATTACGTTATAACGTATCATGTCATGTAGTATTACGTCATAACGTATGCCGTCATGTAGTATTACGTTATAACATATGACGTCATGTAGTAATACGATATAACGTACAACGTTATATAGAATTACGATATAACGCACAACGTTATGTCGTATTACGTTATAACGTATCATGTCATGTAGTATTACGTTATAACGTATGACGTAATGGAGTATTACGTTATAACGTATGAGGTCATGTGGTATTACGTTATTACGAATAACGTTATATTGTGTTACTTTATGACGTATGACGTCATGTAGTATTACTTCATGACGTATGACGTCATGTAGTATTAGGTTACAGCGTATGACGTTATGTATTATTACGATATAACGTATGACGTTATGCAGTATTAGGTTATAACGTATGACGTCATGTAGTTTTGCGTTATAACGTATGCCGTCATGTAGCATTACGTTATAACATATGACGTCATGTAGTATTACGATATAACGTACAACGTTATATAGAATTACGATATAACGCACAACGTTATGTCGTATTACGTTATAACGTATCATGTCATGTAGCATTACGTTATAACGTATGACTTTATGCAGTATTACGTTATAACGTATGATGTCATGTGGTATTACGTTATTGCGAATAACGTTATATTGTGTTACTTTATGTAGTATGACTTATGTAGTATTACTTCATGACGTATGACCTCATGTAGTATTAGGTTACAACGTATGACGTTATGTATTATTACGATATAACCTATGAAGTTATGTATTATTACGATATAACGTATGACGTCATGTAGTATTACGTTATAACGTATGCCGTCATGTAGCATTACGTTATAACATATGACGTCATGTAGTATTACGATATAACGTACAACGTTATATAGAATTACGATATAACGCACAACGTTATGTCGTATTACGTTATAACTTATCATGTCATGTAGCATTACGTTATAACGTATGGCTTTATGGAGTATTACGTTATAACGTATGATGTCATGTTGTATTACGTTATTACAAATATCGTAATATTGTGTTACTTTATGACGTATGACGTCATGTAGTATTACTTTATGACGTATGACGTTATGTTGTATTAGGTTACAACGTATGATGTTATGTATTATTACGATATAACGTATGACGTTATGTATTATTACGATATAACGTATGACGTTATGCAGTATTAGGTTATAACGTATGACGTCATGTAGTTTTGCGTTATAACGTATGCCGTCATGTAGCATTACGTTATAACATATGACGTCATGTAGTATTACGATATAACGTACAACGTTATATAGAATTACGATATAACGCACAACGTTATGTCGTATTACGTTATAACGTATCATGTCATGTAGCATTACGTTATAACGTATGACTTTATGGAGTATTACGTTATAACGTATGACGTCATCTGGTATTAAGTTATTGCGAATAACGTTATATAGTGTTACTTTATGAAGTATGACGTTATGTTGTATTACGTTATAGCGTATGACGTTATGGAGCATTACGTTATAACGTATGAGGTCATGTGGTATTACATTAGTACGAATATCGTAATATTGTGTTACTTTATGACGTACGACGTCATGTAGTATTACTTTATGACGTATGACGTCATGTGGTATTACGTTATTACGAATAACGTTATATTGTGTTACTTTATGTAGTATGACTTATGTAGTATGACGTGATGTAGCATTTCTTTATAATGTATGGCGTTATGTAGCATTACGGTATAACGAATAACGCTGTACTGTGTTACTTTATAACGTATGACGTTATGTAGTGTTACGTTATAACGTATGACGTCGTGTAGTATTACGTTATAACGTATGACGTTATGTATTATTACGATATAACGTAATACGTTATGCAGAATTGGGTTATAACGTATGACGTCATGTAGTTTTGCGTTATAACGTATGACGTTACGTAGTATTACGTTATAACGTATGACGTTATGTAGTATTACGATATAACGTATGACGTCATGTGGTATTACGTTATTGCGAATAACATTATATTGTGTCACTTTATGACGTATGACGTCATGTAGTATTACGTTTTAACGTATGACGGTATGTAGCATTGCGTTGTTCCGTATAACGTTATATAGTGTTACGTTATAAAGTATGACGTCATGTAGTATTACGTTATAACGTATGACGTCATGTAGTATTAGGATATAACGAACAACGTTATGTCGCATTACGTTAGAACGTATCATGTCATGTAGTACTACGTTATAACGTATGACGTTATGGAGTATTACGTTATAACGTATGAGGTCATGTGGTATTACGTTATTACAAATATCGTAATATTGTGTTACTTTAAGACGTATGACGTCATGTAGTATTACATTATGACGTATGACGTCATGTAGTATTAGGTTACAACGTATGACGTTATGTATTATTACGATATAACGTAATACGTTATGCAGAATTGGGTTATAACGTATGACGTCATGTAGTTTTGCGTTATAACGTATGACGTTACGTAGTATTACGTTATAACGTATGATGTTATGGAGTATTACGTTATAACGTATGAGGTCATGTGGTATTACGTTATTACGAATATCGTAATATTGTGATACTTTATGACGCATGACGCCATGTAGTATTACTTTATTACGTATGACGTTATGCAGTATTAGGTTATAACGTATGATGTCATATACTTTTGCGTTATAACGTATGACGTTATGGAGTATTACGTTATAACGTATGACGTGCTGTGCTTTACGTTATTGCGAATAACGTTATATTGTGTTACTTTATAACGTATGACGTCATGTAGTATTACGTTATAACGTATGGCGTTATGTAGTACTACGATTTAACGTATGACGTCATGTGGTATTACGTTATTGCGAATAACGTTATATTGTGTTACTTTCTGATGTATGACGTCATGTAGTATTACGTTATAGCGTATGACGTTATGGAGCATTACGTTATAACGCGTGAGGTCATGTGGTATTACATTAGTACGAATATCGTAATATTGTGTTACTTTATGACGTACGACGTCATGTAGTATTACTTTATGACGTATGACGTCATGTGGCATTACGTTATTGCGAATAACGTTATATTGTGTTACTTTATGACGTATGACGTCATGTAGTATTACGTTATAACGTATGACGGTATGTAGTATTACGTTATTCCGTATAACGTTATATCGTGTTACTTTATGACGTATGACGTCATGTAGTATTACTTTATGACGTACGACGTCATGTAGTATTAGGTTACAACGTATGACGTTATGTATTATTACGATATAACGTATGCCGTCATGTAGCATTACGTTATAACATATGACGTCATGTAGTATTACGATATAACGTACAACGTTATATAGAATTACGATATAACGCACAACGTTATGTCGTATTACGTTATAACGTATCATGTCATGTAGCATTACGTTATAACGTATGACTTTATGGAGTATTACGTTATAACGTATGATGTTATGTGCTATTACGTTATTACGAATATCGTAATATTGTGTTACTTTATGACGTATGACGTCATGTAGTATTACTTTATGACGTATGACGTCATGTAGTATTACTTTATGACGTATGACGTCATGTAGTATTAGGTTACAACGTATGACGTTATGTATTATTACGATATAACGTATGACGTTATGCAGTATTAGGTTATAACGTATGACGTCATGTAGTTTTGCGTTATAACTTATGACGTTATGTAGTATTACGATATAACGTACAACGTTATATAGAATTACGATATAACGCACAACGTTATGTCGTATTACGTTATAACGTATCATGTCATGTAGCATTACGTTATAACGTATGGCTTTATGGAGTATTACGTTATAACGTATGATGTCATGTGCTATTACGTTATTACGAATATCGTAATATTGTGTTACTTTATGACGTATGACGGTATGTAGTATTACGTTATTCCGTATAACGTTATATAGTGTTACTTTATGAAGTATGACGTTATGTTGTATTACGTTATAGCGTATGACGTTATGGAGTATTACGTTATAACGTATGAGGTCATGTGGTATTACGTTATTACGAATATCGTAATATTGTGATACTTTATGACGTATGACGCCATGTAGTATTACTTTATTACGTATGACGTCATGTAGTATTAGATTACAACGTATGACGTTATGTATTATTACGATATAACGTATGACGTTATGTAGTATTACGATATAACGTATGACGTTATGTAGTATTACGATATAACGTATGACGTTATGTAGTATTACGATATAACGTATGACGTCGTGTAGTATTACGTTACAACGTATGACGTTATGTATTATTACGATATAACGTAATACG
This sequence comes from Bombus terrestris, assembly GCF_910591885.1. Lineage (NCBI taxonomy): Eukaryota > Metazoa > Arthropoda > Insecta > Hymenoptera > Apidae > Bombus > Bombus terrestris. The sequence goes on from NW_025963557.1 coordinate 2,520,155, forward strand.
TTATGCAGAATTGGGTTATAACGTATGACGTTACGTAGTATTACGTTATAACGTACGATGTTATGGAGTTTTACGTTATAACGTATGACGTCATGTGGTAATACTTTATTACGAATAACGTTATATTGTGTTACTTTATGACGTATGACGACATGTAGTATTAGGTTACAACGTATGACGTTATGTATTATTACGATATAACGTATGACGTTATGCAGTATAAGGTTATAACGTATGACGTCATGTAGTTTTGCGTTATAACGTATGACGTTATGTAGTATTACGATATAACGTATGACGTCATGTAGTATTACGTTATAACGTATGACGTGATGTGGTATTACGTTATTACGAATAACGTTATATTGTGTTACTTTATAACGTATGACGTCATGTAGTATTACGTTATTCCGTATAACGTTATATAGTGTCACGTTATAAAGTATGACGTCATGTAGTATTACGTTATAACGTATGACGTGATGTGGTATTACGTTATTACGAATAACGTTATATTGTGTTACTTTATAACGTATGACGTCATGTAGTATTACGTTATAACGTATGGCGTTATGTAGTATTACGATATAACGTATGACGTCATGTGGTATTACGTTATTGCGAATAACGTTATATTGTGTTACTTTATGACGTATGGCGTCATGTAGTATTACGTTATAACGTATGACGGTATGTAGTGTTACGTTATTGCGAATAACGTTATATTGTGTTACTTTATAACGTATGACGTCATGTAGTATTACGTTATAACGTATGACGGTATGTATTATTACGATATAACGTATGACGTTATGTATTATTACGATATAACGTATGACGTCATGTAGTATTACGTAATAACGTATGCCGTCATGTAGTATTACGTTATAACATATGACGTCATGTAGTATTACGATATAACGTACAACGTTATATAGAATTACGATATAACGCACAACGTTATGTCGTATTACGTTATAACGTATCATGTCATGTAGTATTACGTTATAACGTATGACGTTATGGAGTATTACGTTATAACGTATGAGGTCATGTGGTATTACGTTATTACGAATAACGTTATATTGTGTTACTTTATGACGTATGACGTCATGTAGTATTAGGTTACAACGTATGACGTTATGTATTATTACGATATAACGTATGACGTTATGTATTATTACGATATAACGTATGACGTCATGTAGTATTACGTAATAACGTATGCCGTCATGTAGTATTACGTTATAACATATGACGTCATGTAGTATTACGATATAACGTACAACGTTATATAGAATTACGATATAACGCACAACGTTATGTCGTATTACGTTATAACGTATCATGTCATGTAGTATTACGATATAACGTATGACGTTATGGAGTATTACGTTATAACGTATGACGTGATGTGGTATTACGTTATTACGAATAACGTTATATTGTGTTACTTTATGACGTATGACGTCATGTAGTATTACTTTATGACGTATGACCTCATGTAGTATTAGGTTACAACGTATGACGTTATGTATTATTACGATATAACGTATGACGTTATGTATTATTACGATATAACGTATGACGTTATGTAGTATTACGATATAACGTATGACGTCATGTGGTGTTATGTAATTGCGAATAACGTTATATTGTGTTACTTTATGACGTATGACGACATGTAGTATTAGGTTGCAACGTATGACGTTATGTATTATTACGATATAACGTATGACGTTATGCAGTATTAGGTTATAACGTATGACGTCATGTAGTTTTGCGTTATAACGTATGACGTTATGTAGTATTACGATACAACGTATGACGTCATGTGGTGTTACGTTATTGCGAATAACGTTATATAGTGTTACTTTAAGAAGTATGACGTTATGTTGTATTACCTTATAGCGTATGACGTCATGTGGTATTACGTTATTACGAATAACGTTATATTGTGTTACTTTATGTAGTATGACTTATGTAGTATGACGTGATGTAACATTTCTTTATAATGCATGACGTTATGTAGCATTACGGTATTACGAATAACGTTGTACTGTGTTACTTTATAACGTATGACGTTATGTAGTGTTACGTTATAACGTATGACGTCGTGTAGTATTACGTTATAACGTATGACGTTATGTATTATTACGATATAACGTAATACGTTATGCAGAATTGGGTTATAACGTATGACGTCATGTAGTTTTGCGTTATAACGTATGACTTTACGTAGCTTTACGTTATAACGTATGATGTTATGGAGTATTACGTTATAACGTATGACGTCATGTGGTAATACTTTATTACGAATAACGTTATATTGTGTTACTTTATGACGTATGACGTCCTGTAGTATTAGGTTACAACGTATGACGTTATGGAGCATTACGTTATAACATATGAGGTCATGTGGTATTACATTAGTACGAATATCGTAATATTGTGTTACCTTATGGCGTATGACGTCATGTAGTATTACTTTGTGACGTATGACCGTTTGTAGTATTACGTTATACCGTATAACGTTATATAGTGTTACGTTATAAAGTATGACGTCGTGTAGTATTACGTTATAACGAAGGACGTTATGTATTATTACGATATAACGTATGACGTCATGTAGTATTACGTTATAACGTATGACGTCATGTAGTATTACGATATAACGTACAACGTTATGTCGTATTACGTTATAACGTATCATGTCATGTAGTATTACGTTATAACGTATGACGCTATGGAGTATTACGTTATAACGTATGAGGTCATGTGGTATTACGTTATTACGAATAACGTTATATTGTGTTACTTTATGACGTATGACGTCATGTAGTATTAGGTTACAACGTATGACGTTATGTATTATTACGATATAACGTATGACGTTATGCAGTATTAGGTTATAACGTATGACGTCATGTAGTTTTGCGTTATAACTTATGACGTTATGTAGTATTACGATACAACGTATGACGTCATGTGGTGTTACGTTATTGCGAATAACGTAATATTGTGTTACTTTATGACGTATGACGTCATGTAGTATTACGTTATAACGTATGACGGTATGTAGTATTACGTTATTCCGTATAACGTTATATAGTGTTACTTTATGAAGTGTGACGTTATGTTGTATTACGTTATAGCGTATGACGTTATGGAGCATTACGTTATAACGTATGAGGTCATGTGGTATTACATTAGTACGAATATCGTAATATTGTGTTACTTTATGACGTATGACGTCATGTAGTGTTACTTTATGACGTATGACGGTATGTAGTATTACGTTATTCCGTATAACGTTATATAGTGTTACGTTATAAAGTATGACGTCGTGTAGTATTACGTTATAACGTATGACTTTATGGAGTATTACGTTATAACGTATGATGTCATGTGGTATTACGTTATTACGAATATCGTAATATTGTGTTTCTTTATGACGTATGACGTCATGTAGTATTACTTTGTGACGTATGACGTCATGTAGTATTACTTTATGACGTATGACGACATGTAGTATTAGGTTACAACGTATGACGTTATGTATTATTACGATATAACGTATGACGTCATGTAGTATAAGGTTATAACGTATGACGTCATGTAGTTTTGCGTTATAACGTATGACGTTATGTAGTATTACGATATAACGTATGACGTCATGTAGTATTACGTTATAACGTATGACGTGATGTGGTATTACGTTATTACGAATAACGTTATATTGTGTTACTTTATAACGTATGACGTCATGTAGTATTACGTTATTCCGTATAACGTTATATAGTGTTACGTTATAAAGTATGACGTCATGTAGTATTACGTTATAACGTATGACGTGATGTGGTATTACGTTATTACGAATAACGTTATATTGTGTTACTTTATAACGTATGACGTCATGTAGTATTACGTTATAACGTATGGCGTTATGTAGTATTACGATATAACGTATGACGTCATGTGGTATTACGTTATTGCGAATAACGTTATATTGTGTTACTTTATGACGTATGGCGTCATGTAGTATTACGTTATAACGTATGACGGTATGTAGTGTTAGGTTATTGCGAATAGTGTTATATTGTGTTACTTTATGACGTATGACGTCATGTAGTATTACGTTATAACGTATGACGGTATGTAGTATTACGTTATTCCGTATAACGTTATATCGTGTTACTTTATGACGTATGACGTCATGTAGTATTAGGTTACAACGTATGACGTTATGTATTATTACGATATAACGTATGACGTTATGTATTATTACGATATAACGTATGACTTTATGTAGTATTACGATATAACGTATGACGTCATGTGGTGTTACGTTATTGCGAATAACGTTATATAGTGTTACTTTAAGAAGTATGACGTTATGTTGTATTACCTTATAGCGTATGACGTCATGTGGTATTACGTTATTACGAATAGCGTTATATTGTGTTACTTTATGTAGTATGACTTATGTAGTATGACGTGATGAAACATTTGTTTATAATGTATGACGTTATGTAGCATTACGGTATTACGAATAACGTTGTACTGTGTTACTTTATAACGTATGACGTTATGTAGTGTTACGTTATAACGTATGACGTCGTGTAGTATTACGTTATAACGTATGACGTTATGTATTATTACGATATAACGTAATACGTTATGCAGAATTGGGTTATAACGTATGACGTCATGTAGTTTTGCGTTATAACGTATGACTTTACGTAGTTTTACGTTATAACGTATGATGTTATGGAGTATTACGTTATAACGTATGACGTCATGTGGTAATACTTTATTACGAATAACGTTATATTGTGTTACTTTATGACGTATGACGTCATGTAGTATTACGTTTTAACGTATGACGGTATGTAGCATTGCGTTATTCCGTATAACGTTATATCGTGTTACTTTCTGATGTATGACGTCATGTAGTATTACGTTATAGCGTATGACGTTATGGAGCATTACGTTATAACGTGTGAGGTCATGTGGTATTACATTAGTACGAATATCGTAATATTGTGTTACTTTATGACGTACGACGTCATGTAGTATTACTTTATGACGTATGACGTCATGTGGCATTACGTTATTGCGAATAACGTTATATTGTGTTACTTTATGACGTATGACGTCATGTAGTATTACGTTTTAACGTATGACGGTATGTAGCATTGCGTTATTCCGTATAACGTTATATCGTGTTACTTTATGACGTATGACGTCATGTAGTATTACTTCATGACGTACGACGTCATGTAGTATTAGGTTATAACGTATGACGGTATGTAGTATTACGTTATTCCGTATAACGTTATATCGTGTTACTTTCTGATGTATGACGTCATGTAGTATTACGTTATAGCGTATGACGTTATGGAGCATTACGTTATAACGTGTGAGGTCATGTGGTATTACATTAGTACGAATATCGTAATATTGTGTTACTTTATGACGTACGACGTCATGTAGTATTACTTTATGACGTATGACGTCATGTGGCATTACGTTATTGCGAATAACGTTATATTGTGTTACTTTATGACGTATGACGTCATGTAGTATTACGTTATAACGTATGACGGTATGTAGTATTACGTTATTCCGTATAACGTTATATCGTGTTACTTTATGACGTATGACGTCATGTAGTATTACTTTATGACGTACGACGTCATGTAGTATTAGGTTACAACGTATGACGTTATGTATTATTACGATATAACGTATGCCGTCATGTAGCATTACGTTATAACATATGACGTCATGTAGTATTACGATATAACGTACAACGTTATATAGAATTACGATATAACGCACAACGTTATGTCGTATTACGTTATAACGTATCATGTCATGTAGCATTACGTTATAACGTATGACTTTATGGAGTATTACGTTATAACGTATGATGTCATGTGCTATTACGTTATTACGAATATCGTAATATTGTGTTACTTTATGACGTATGACGTCATGTAGTATTACTTTATGACGTATGACGTCATGTAGTATTAGGTTACAACGTATGACGTTATGTATTATTACGATATAACGTATGACGTCATGTAGTACTACGTTATAACGTATGACGTCATGTAGTATTACGTTATTCCGAATATCGCAATATTGTGATCCTTTATGACGTATGACGCCATGTAGTATTACTTTATTACGTATGACGTCGTGTAGTATTAGATTACAACGTATGACGTTATGTATTATTACGATATAACGTATGACGTCATGTAGTATTAGGTTACAACGTATGACGTTATGTATTATTACGATATAACGTATGACGTCATGTAGTATTAGGTTACAACGTATGACGTTATGTATTATTACGATATAACGTAATACGTTATGCAGAATTGGGTTATAACGTATGACGTCATGTAGTTTTGCGTTATAACGTATGACTTTACGTAGTTTTACGTTATAACGTATGATGTTATGGAGTATTACGTTATAACGTATGACGTCATGTGGTAATACTTTATTACGAATAACGTTATATTGTGTTACTTTATGACGTATGACGTCATGTAGTATTACTTTATGACGTATGACGTCATGTAGTATTACTTTATGACGTATGACGTCATGTAGTATTACTTTATGACGTATGACGTCATGTAGTATTACTTTATGACGTATGACGTCATGTAGTATTACTTTATGACGTATGACGTCATGTAGTATTAGGTTACAACGTATGACGTTATTCATTATTACGATATAACGTATGACGTTATGCAGTATTAGGTTATAACGTATGACGTCATGTTGTTTTGCGTTATAACTTATGATGTTATGTAGTATTACGATACAACGTATGACGTCATGTGGTGTTACGTTATTGCGAATAACGTTATATTGTGTTACTTTATGACGTATGACGTCATGTAGTATTACGTTATAACGTATGACGGTATGTAGTATTACGTTATTCCGTATAACGTTATATAGTGTTACTTTATGATGTATGACGTTATGTTGTATTACGTTATAGCGTATGACGTTATGGAGCATTACGTTATAACATATGAGGTCATGTGGTATTACATTAGTACGAATATCGTAATATTGTGTTACTTTATGGCGTATGACGTCATGTAGTATTACGTTATAACGTAGGACGTTATGTATTATTACGATATAACGTATGACGTTATATCGTGTTACTTTATGACGTATGACGTCATGTAGTATTACGATATAACGTACAACGTTATGTCGTATTACGTTATAACATATCATGTCATGTAGTATTACGTTATAACGTATGACGTTATGTAGTATTACGTTATAACGTATGACGGCATGTAGTATTACGTTATTCCGTATAACGTTATACAGTGTTACTTTATGAAGTATGACATTATGTTGTATTACTTTATAACGTATGACGTTATGGAGTATTACGTTATAACGTGTGAGGTCATGTGGTATTACATTATTACGAATATCGTAATATTGTGTTACTTTATGACGTACGACGTCATGTAGTATTACTTTATGACGTATGACGTCATGTAGTATTAGGTTACAACGTATGACGTTATGTATTATTACGATGTAACGTATGACGTCATGTAGTATTACGTTATAACGTATCATGTCATGTAGTATTACGTCATAACGTATGCCGTCATGTAGTATTACGTTATAACGTATGACGGTATGTAGTATTACGTTATTCCGTATAACGTTATATAGTGTTACTTTATGATGTATGACGTTATGTTGTATTACGTTATAGCGTATGACGTTATGGAGCATTACGTTATAACGTATGAGGTCATGTGGTATTACATTAGTACGAATATCGTAATATTGTGTTACTTTATGACGTATGACGTCATGTAGTATTACTTTATGACGTATGACGTCATGTAGTATTAGGTTAGAACGTATGACGTTATGTAGTATTACGATATAACGTATGACGTTATGTAGTATTACGATATAACGTATGACGTTATGTAGTATTACGATATAACGTATGACGTTATGTAGTATTACGATATAACGTATGACGTCATGTGGTGTTACGTAATTGCGAATAACGTTATATTGTGTTACTTTATGACGTATGACGTCATGTAGTATTTGGTTACAACGTATGACGTTATGTATTATTACGATATAACGTATGACGTCGTGTAGTATTACGTTACAACGTATGACGTTATGTATTATTACGATATAACGTAATACGTTATGCAGAATTGGGTTATAACGTATGACGTTACGTAGTATTACGTTATAACGTATGATGTTATGGAGTATTACGTTATAACGTATGACGTCATGTGGTAATACTTTATTACGAATAACGTTATATTGTGTTACTTTATGACGTATGACGACATGTAGTATTAGGTTACAACGTATGACGTTATGTATTATTACGATATAACGTATGACGTTATGCAGTATAAGGATATAACGTATGACGTCATGTAGTTTTGCGTTATAACGTATGACGTTATGTAGTATTACGATATAACGTATGACGTTATGTAGTATTACGATATAACGTATGACGTCGTGTAGTATTACGTTACAACGTATGACGTTATGTATTATTACGATATAACGTAATACGTTATGCAGAATTGGGTTATAACGTTTGACGTTACGTAGTATTACGTTATAACGTACGATGTTATGGAGTTTTACGTTATAACGTATGACGTCATGTGGTAATACTTTATTACGAATAACGTTATATTGTGTTACTTTATGACGTATGACGACATGTAGTATTAGGTTACAACGTATGACGTTATGTATTATTACGATATAACGTATGACGTTATGCAGTATAAGGTTATAACGTATGACGTCATGTAGTTTTGCGTTATAACTTATGACGTTATGTAGTATTACGATACAACGTATGACGTCATGTGGTGTTACGTTATTGCGAATAACGTAATATTGTGTTACTTTATGACGTATGACGTCATGTAGTATTACGTTATAACGTATGACGGTATGTAGTATTACGTTATTCCGTATAACGTTATATAGTGTTACTTTATGAAGTGTGACGTTATGTTGTATTACGTTATAGCGTATGACGTTATGGAGCATTACGTTATAACGTATGAGGTCATGTGGTATTACATTAGTACGAATATCGTAATATTGTGTTACTTTATGACGTATGACGTCATGTAGTATTACTTTATGACGTATGACGGTATGTAGTATTACGTTATTCCGTATAACGTTATATAGTGTTACGTTATAAAGTATGACGTCGTGTAGTATTACGTTATAACGTATGACTTTATGGAGTATTACGTTATAACGTATGATGTCATGTGGTATTACGTTATTACGAATATCGTAATATTGTGTTTCTTTATGACGTATGACGTCATGTAGTATTACTTTGTGACGTATGACGTCATGTAGTATTACTTTATGACGTATGACGACATGTAGTATTAGGTTACAACGTATGACGTTATGTATTATTACGATATAACGTATGACGTCATGTAGTATAAGGTTATAACGTATGACGTCATGTAGTTTTGCGTTATAACGTATGACGTTATGTAGTATTACGATATAACGTATGACGTCATGTAGTATTACGTTATAACGTATGACGTGATGTGGTATTACGTTATTACGAATAACGTTATATTGTGTTACTTTATAACGTATGACGTCATGTAGTATTACGTTATTCCGTATAACGTTATATAGTGTTACGTTATAAAGTATGACGTCATGTAGTATTACGTTATAACGTATGACGTGATGTGGTATTACGTTATTACGAATAACGTTATATTGTGTTACTTTATAACGTATGACGTCATGTAGTATTACGTTATAACGTATGGCGTTATGTAGTATTACGATATAACGTATGACGTCATGTGGTATTACGTTATTGCGAATAACGTTATATTGTGTTACTTTATGACGTATGGCGTCATGTAGTATTACGTTATAACGTATGACGGTATGTAGTGTTAGGTTATTGCGAATAGTGTTATATTGTGTTACTTTATGACGTATGACGTCATGTAGTATTACGTTATAACGTATGACGGTATGTAGTATTACGTTATTCCGTATAACGTTATATCGTGTTACTTTATGACGTATGACGTCATGTAGTATTAGGTTACAACGTATGACGTTATGTATTATTACGATATAACGTATGACGTTATGTATTATTACGATATAACGTATGACTTTATGTAGTATTACGATATAACGTATGACGTCATGTGGTGTTACGTTATTGCGAATAACGTTATATAGTGTTACTTTAAGAAGTATGACGTTATGTTGTATTACCTTATAGCGTATGACGTCATGTGGTATTACGTTATTACGAATAGCGTTATATTGTGTTACTTTATGTAGTATGACTTATGTAGTATGACGTGATGTAACATTTGTTTATAATGTATGACGTTATGTAGCATTACGGTATTACGAATAACGTTGTACTGTGTTACTTTATAACGTATGACGTTATGTAGTGTTACGTTATAACGTATGACGTCGTGTAGTATTACGTTATAACGTATGACGTTATGTATTATTACGATATAACGTAATACGTTATGCAGAATTGGGTTATAACGTATGACGTCATGTAGTTTTGCGTTATAACGTATGACTTTACGTAGTTTTACGTTATAACGTATGATGTTATGGAGTATTACGTTATAACGTATGACGTCATGTGGTAATACTTTATTACGAATAACGTTATATTGTGTTACTTTATGACGTATGACGTCATGTAGTATTACGTTTTAACGTATGACGGTATGTAGCATTGCGTTATTCCGTATAACGTTATATCGTGTTACTTTATGACGTATGACGTCATGTAGTATTACTTCATGACGTACGACGTCATGTAGTATTAGGTTATAACGTATGACGGTATGTAGTATTACGTTATTCCGTATAACGTTATATCGTGTTACTTTCTGATGTATGACGTCATGTAGTATTACGTTATAGCGTATGACGTTATGGAGCATTACGTTATAACGTGTGAGGTCATGTGGTATTACATTAGTACGAATATCGTAATATTGTGTTACTTTATGACGTACGACGTCATGTAGTATTACTTTATGACGTATGACGTCATGTGGCATTACGTTATTGCGAATAACGTTATATTGTGTTACTTTATGACGTATGACGTCATGTAGTATTACGTTTTAACGTATGACGGTATGTAGCATTGCGTTATTCCGTATAACGTTATATCGTGTTACTTTATGACGTATGACGTCATGTAGTATTACTTCATGACGTACGACGTCATGTAGTATTAGGTTATAACGTATGACGGTATGTAGTATTACGTTATTCCGTATAACGTTATATCGTGTTACTTTCTGATGTATGACGTCATGTAGTATTACGTTATAGCGTATGACGTTATGGAGCATTACGTTATAACGTGTGAGGTCATGTGGTATTACATTAGTACGAATATCGTAATATTGTGTTACTTTATGACGTATGACGTCATGTAGTATTACTTTATAACGTATGACGTCATGTGGCATTACGTTATTGCGAATAACGTTATATTGTGTTACTTTATGACGTATGACGTCATGTAGTATTACGTTATAACGTATGACGGTATGTAGTATTACGTTATTCCGTATAACGTTATATCGTGTTACTTTATGACGTATGACGTCATGTAGTATTACTTTATGACGTACGACGTCATGTAGTATTAGGTTACAACGTATGACGTTATGTATTATTACGATATAACGTATGCCGTCATGTAGCATTACGTTATAACATATGACGTCATGTAGTATTACGATATAACGTACAACGTTATATAGAATTACGATATAACGCACAACGTTATGTCGTATTACGTTATAACGTATCATGTCATGTAGCATTACGTTATAACGTATGACTTTATGGAGTATTACGTTATAACGTATGATGTCATGTGCTATTACGTTATTACGAATATCGTAATATTGTGTTACTTTATGACGTATGACGTCATGTAGTATTACTTTATGACGTATGACGTCATGTAGTATTAGGTTACAACGTATGACGTTATGTATTATTACGATATAACGTATGACGTCATGTAGTACTACGTTATAACGTATGACGTCATGTAGTATTACGTTATTCCGAATATCGCAATATTGTGATCCTTTATGACGTATGACGCCATGTAGTATTACTTTATTACGTATGACGTCGTGTAGTATTAGATTACAACGTATGACGTTATGTATTATTACGATATAACGTATGACGTTATGTATTATTACGATATAACGTATGACGTCATGTAGTATTAGGTTACAACGTATGACGTTATGTATTATTACGATATAACGTATGACGTCATGTAGTATTAGGTTACAACGTATGACGTTATGTATTATTACGATATAACGTAATACGTTATGCAGAATTGGGTTATAACGTATGACGTCATGTAGTTTTGCGTTATAACGTATGACTTTACGTAGTTTTACGTTATAACGTATGATGTTATGGAGTATTACGTTATAACGTATGACGTCATGTGGTAATACTTTATTACGAATAACGTTATATTGTGTTACTTTATGACGTATGACGTCATGTAGTATTACTTTATGACGTATGACGTCATGTAGTATTACTTTATGACGTATGACGTCATGTAGTATTACTTTATGACGTATGACGTCATGTAGTATTACTTTATGACGTATGACGTCATGTAGTATTACTTTATGACGTATGACGTCATGTAGTATTAGGTTACAACGTATGACGTTATTCATTATTACGATATAACGTATGACGTTATGCAGTATTAGGTTATAACGTATGACGTCATGTTGTTTTGCGTTATAACTTATGATGTTATGTAGTATTACGATACAACGTATGACGTCATGTGGTGTTACGTTATTGCGAATAACGTTATATTGTGTTACTTTATGACGTATGACGTCATGTAGTATTACGTTATAACGTATGACGGTATGTAGTATTACGTTATTCCGTATAACGTTATATAGTGTTACTTTATGATGTATGACGTTATGTTGTATTACGTTATAGCGTATGACGTTATGGAGCATTACGTTATAACATATGAGGTCATGTGGTATTACATTAGTACGAATATCGTAATATTGTGTTACTTTATGGCGTATGACGTCATGTAGTATTACGTTATAACGTAGGACGTTATGTAGTATTACTTTATGACGTATGACGTCATGTGGTATTACGTTATTGCGAATAACGTTATATTGTGTTACTTTATGACGTATGACGTCATGTAGTATTACTTTATGACGTATGACGTCATGTAGTATTAGGTTACAACGTATGACGTTATGTATTATTACGATATAACGTATGACGTTATGTATTATTACGATATAACGTATGACGTCATGTAGTATTACGTTATAACGTATGCCGTCATGTAGCATTACGTTATAACATATGACGTCATGTAGTATTACGATATAACGTACAACGTTATATAGGATTACGATATAACGCACAATGTTATGTCGTATTACGTTATAACTTATCATGTCATGTAGCATTACGTTATAACGTATGACTTTATGGAGTATTACGTTATAACGTATGATGTCATGTGGTATTACGTTATTACGAATATCGTAATATTGTGTTACTTTATGACGTATGACGTCATGTAGTATTACTTCATGACGTATGACGTCATGTAGTATTACTTTATGACGTATGACGTCATGTAGTATTAGGTTACAACGTATGACGTTATGTATTATTACGATATAACGTATGACGTTATGCAGTATTAGCTTATAACGTATGACGTCATGTAGTTTTGCGTTATAACTTATGACGTTATGTAGTATTGCGATACAACGTATGACGTCATGTGGTATTACGTTATTGCGAATAACGTTATATTGTGTTACTTTATGACGTATGACGTCATGTAGTATTACGTTATAACGTATGACGGTATGTAGTATTACGTTATTCCGTATAACGTTATATAGTGTTACTTTATGATGTATGACGTTATGTTGTATTACGTTATAGCGTATGACGTTATGGAGCATTACGTTATAACATATGAGGTCATGTGGTATTACATTAGTACGAATATCGTAATATTGTGTTACTTTATGGCGTATGACGTCATGTAGTATTACGTTATAACGTAGGACGTTATGTATTATTACGATATAACGTATGACGTTATATCGTGTTACTTTATGACGTATGACGTCATGTAGTATTACGATATAACGTACAACGTTATGTCGTATTACGTTATAACATATCATGTCATGTAGTATTACGTTATAACGTATGACGTTATGTAGTATTACGTTATAACGTATGACGGCATGTAGTATTACGTTATTCCGTATAACGTTATACAGTGTTACTTTATGAAGTATGACATTATGTTGTATTACTTTATAACGTATGACGTTATGGAGCATTACGTTATAACGTATGAGGTCATGTGGTATTAGGTTACAACGTATGACGTTATGTATTATTACGATGTAACGTATGACGTCATGTAGTATTACGTTATAACGTATCATGTCATGTAGTATTACGTCATAACGTATGCCGTCATGTAGTATTACGTTATAACGTATGACGGTATGTAGTATTACGTTATTCCGTATAACGTTATATAGTGTTACTTTATGATGTATGACGTTATGTTGTATTACGTTATAGCGTATGACGTTATGGAGCATTACGTTATAACGTATGAGGTCATGTGGTATTACATTAGTACGAATATCGTAATATTGTGTTACTTTATGACGTACGACGTCATGTAGTATTACTTTATGACGTATGACGTCATGTAGTATTAGGTTACAACGTATGACGTTATGTATTATTACGATGTAACGTATGACGTCATGTAGTATTACGTTATAACGTATCATGTCATGTAGTATTACGTCATAACGTATGCCGTCATGTAGTATTACGTTATAACGTATGACGGTATGTAGTATTACGTTATTCCGTATAACGTTATATAGTGTTACTTTATGATGTATGACGTTATGTTGTATTACGTTATAGCGTATGACGTTATGGAGCATTACGTTATAACGTATGAGGTCATGTGGTATTACATTAGTACGAATATCGTAATATTGTGTTACTTTATGACGTATGACGTCATGTAGTATTACTTTATGACGTATGACGTCATGTAGTATTAGGTTAGAACGTATGACGTTATGTAGTATTACGATATAACGTATGACGTTATGTAGTATTACGATATAACGTATGACGTTATGTAGTATTACGATATAACGTATGACGTTATGTAGTATTACGATATAACGTATGACGTCATGTGGTGCTACGTAATTGCGAATAACGTTATATTGTGTTACTTTATGACGTATGACGTCATGTAGTATTTGGTTACAACGTATGACGTTATGTATTATTACGATATAACGTATGACGTCGTGTAGTATTACGTTACAACGTATGACGTTATGTATTATTACGATATAACGTAATACGTTATGCAGAATTGGGTTATAACGTATGACGTTACGTAGTATTACGTTATAACGTATGATGTTATGGAGTATTACGTTATAACGTATGACGTCATGTGGTAATACTTTATTACGAATAACGTTATATTGTGTTACTTTATGACGTATGACGACATGTAGTATTAGGTTACAACGTATGACGTTATGTATTATTACGATATAACGTAATACGTTATGCAGAATTGGGTTATAACGTATGACGTTACGTAGTATTACGTTATAACGTACGATGTTATGGAGTTTTACGTTATAACGTATGACGTCATGTGGTAATACTTTATTACGAATAACGTTATATTGTGTTACTTTATGACGTATGACGACATGTAGTATTAGGTTACAACGTATGACGTTATGTATTATTACGATATAACGTATGACGTTATGCAGTATAAGGTTATAACGTATGACGTCATGTAGTTTTGCGTTATAACGTATGACGTTATGTAGTATTACGATATAACGTATGACGTCATGTAGTATTACGTTATAACGTATGACGTGATGTGGTATTACGTTATTACGAATAACGTTATATTGTGTTACTTTATAACGTATGACGTCATGTAGTATTACGTTATTCCGTATAACGTTATATAGTGTTACGTTATAAAGTATGACGTCATGTAGTATTACGTTATAACGTATGACGTGATGTGGTATTACGTTATTACGAATAACGTTATATTGTGTTACTTTATAGCGTATGACGTCATGTAGTATTACGTTATAACGTATGGCGTTATGTAGTATTACGATATAACGTATGACGTCATGTGGTATTACGTTATTGCGAATAACGTTATATTGTGTTACTTTATGACGTATGGCGTCATGTAGTATTACGTTATAACGTATGACGGTATGTAGTGTTACGTTATTGCGAATAACGTTATATTGTGTTACTTTATGACGTATGACGTCATGTAGTATTACGTTATAACGTATGACGGTATGTATTATTACGATATAACGTATGACGTTATGTATTATTACGATATAACGTATGACGTCATGTAGTATTACGTAATAACGTATGCCGTCATGTAGTATTACGTTATAACATATGACGTCATGTAGTATTACGATATAACGTACAACGTTATATAGAATTACGATATAACGCACAACGTTATGTCGTATTACGTTATAACGTATCATGTCATGTAGTATTACGTTATAACGTATGACGTTATGGAGTATTACGTTATAACGTATGAGGTCATGTAGTATTACGTTATTACGAATAACGTTATATTGTGTTACTTTATGACGTATGACGTCATGTAGTATTAGGTTACAACGTATGACGTTATGTATTATTACGATATAACGTATGACGTTATGTATTATTACGATATAACGTATGACGTCATGTAGTATTACGTAATAACGTATGCCGTCATGTAGTATTACGTTATAACATATGACGTCATGTAGTATTACGATATAACGTACAACGTTATATAGAATTACGATATAACGCACAACGTTATGTCGTATTACGTTATAACGTATCATGTCATGTAGTATTACGTTATAACGTATGACGTTATGGAGTATTACGTTATAACGTATGAGGTCATGTGGTATTACGTTATTACGAATAACGTTATATTGTGTTACTTTATGACGTATGACGTCATGTAGTATTACTTTATGACGTATGACCTCATGTAGTATTAGGTTACAACGTATGACGTTATGTATTATTACGATATAACGTATGACGTTATGTATTATTACGATATAACGTATGACGTTATGTAGTATTACGATATAACGTATGACGTCATGTGGTGTTATGTAATTGCGAATAACGTTATATTGTGTTACTTTATGACGTATGACGACATGTAGTATTAGGTTGCAAGGTATGACGTTATGTATTATTACGATATAACGTATGACGTTATGCAGTATTAGGTTATAACGTATGACGTCATGTAGTTTTGCGTTATAACGTATGACGTTATGTAGTATTACGATACAACGTATGACGTCATGTGGTGTTACGTTATTGCGAATAACGTTATATAGTGTTACTTTAAGAAGTATGACGTTATGTTGTATTACCTTATAGCGTATGACGTCATGTGGTATTACGTTATTACGAATAACGTTATATTGTGTTACTTTATGTAGTATGACTTATGTAGTATGACGTGATGTAACATTTCTTTATAATGCATGACGTTATGTAGCATTACCGTATTACGAATAACGTTGTACTGTGTTACTTTATAACGTATGACGTTATGTAGTGTTACGTTATAACGTATGACGTCGTGTAGTATTACGTTATAACGTATGACGTTATGTATTATTACGATATAACGTAATACGTTATGCAGAATTGGGTTATAACGTATGACGTCATGTAGTTTTGCGTTATAACGTATGACTTTACGTAGCTTTACGTTATAACGTATGATGTTATGGAGTATTACGTTATAACGTATGACGGCATGTGGTAATACTTTATTACGAATAACGTTATATTGTGTTACTTTATGACGTATGACGTCCTGTAGTATTAGGTTACAACGTATGACGTTATGGAGCATTACGTTATAACATATGAGGTCATGTGGTATTACATTAGTACGAATATCGTAATATTGTGTTACCTTATGGCGTATGACGTCATGTAGTATTACTTTGTGACGTATGACCGTATGTAGTATTACGTTATACCGTATAACGTTATATAGTGTTACGTTATAAAGTATGACGTCGTGTAGTATTACGTTATAACGAAGGACGTTATGTATTATTACGATATAACGTATGACGTCATGTAGTATTACGTTATAACGTATGACGTCATGTAGTATTACGATATAACGTACAACGTTATGTCGTATTACGTTATAACGTATCATGTCATGTAGTATTACGTTATAACGTATGACGTTATGGAGTATTACGTTATAACGTATGAGGTCATGTTGTATTACGTTATTACGAATAACGTTATATTGTGTTACTTTATGACGTATGACGTCATGTAGTATTAGGTTACAACGTATGACGTTATGTATTATTACGATATAACGTATGACGTCATGTAGTATTACGTTATAACGTATCATGTCATGTAGTATTACGTCATAACGTATGCCGTCATGTAGTATTACGTTATAACATATGACGTCATGTAGTAATACGATATAACGTACAACGTTATATAGAATTACGATATAACGCACAACGTTATGTCGTATTACGTTATAACGTATCATGTCATGTAGTATTACGTTATAACGTATGACGCTATGGAGTATTACGTTATAACGTATGAGGTCATGTGGTATTACGTTATTACGAATAACGTTATATTGTGTTACTTTATGACGTATGGCGTCATGTAGTATTAGGTTACAACGTATGACGTTATGTATTATTACGATATAACGTATGACGTTATGCAGTATTAGGTTATAACGTATGACGTCATGTAGTTTTGCGTTATAACTTATGACGTTATGTAGTATTACGATACAACGTATGACGTCATGTGGTGTTACGTTATTGCGAATAACGTTATATTGTGTTACTTTATGACGTATGACGTCATGTAGTATTACGTTATAACGTATGACGGTATGTAGTATTACGTTATTCCGTATAACGTTATATAGTGTTACATTATGAAGTATGACGTTATGTTGTATTACGTTATAGCGTATGACGTTATGGAGCATTACGTTATAACGTATGAGGTCATGTGGTAATACATTAGTACGAATATCGTAATATTGTGTTACTTTATGACGTATGACGTCATGTAGTATTACTTTATGACGTATGACGGTATGTAGTATTACGTTATTCCGTATAACGTTATATAGTGTTACGTTATAAAGTATGACGTCGTGTAGTATTACGTTATAACGTATGACTTTATAGAGTATTACGTTATAACGTATGATGTCATGTGGTATTACGTTATTACGAATATCGTAATATTGTGTTTCTTTATGACGTATGACGTCATGTAGTATTACTTTGTGACGTATGACGTCATGTAGTATTACTTTATGACGTATGACGACATGTAGTATTAGGTTACAACGTATGACGTTATGTATTATTACGATATAACGTATGACGTCATGTAGTATAAGGTTATAACGTATGACGTCATGTAGTTTTGCGTTATAACGTATGACGTTATGTAGTATTACGATATAACGTATGACGTCATGTA
The DNA here is from genome assembly GCF_910591885.1 of Bombus terrestris. Taxonomy (NCBI): domain Eukaryota; kingdom Metazoa; phylum Arthropoda; class Insecta; order Hymenoptera; family Apidae; genus Bombus; species Bombus terrestris. The sequence goes on from NW_025963557.1 coordinate 2,540,018, forward strand.
GTATTACGTTATAACGTATGACGTGATGTGGTATTACGTTATTACGAATAACGTTATATTGTGTTACTTTATAACGTATGACGACATGTAGTATTAGGTTACAACGTATGACGTTATGTATTATTACGATATAACGTATGACGTTATGCAGTATAAGGATATAACGTATGACGTCATGTAGTTTTGCGTTATAACGTATGACGTTATGTAGTATTACGATATAACGTATGACGTCCTGTAGTATTACGTTATAACGTATGACGTGATGTGGTATTACGTTATTACGAATAACGTTATATTGTGTTACTTTATAACGTATGACGTCATGTAGTATTACGTTATTCCGTATAACGTTATATAGTGTTACGTTATAAAGTATGACGTCATGTAGTATTACGTTATAACGTATGACGTGATGTGGTATTACGTTATTACGAATAACGTTATATTGTGTTACTTTATAACGTATGACGTCATGTAGTATTACGTTATAACGTATGGCGTTATGTAGTATTACTATATAACGTATGACGTCATGTGGTATTACGTTATTGCGAATAACGTTATATTGTGTTACTTTATGACGTATGGCGTCATGTAGTATTACGTTATAACGTATGACGGTATGTAGTGTTAGGTTATTGCGAATAACGTTATATCGTGTTACTTTATGACGTATGACGTCATGTAGTATTAGGTTACAACGTATGACGTTATGTATTATTACGATATAACGTATGACGTTATGTATTATTACGATATAACGTATGACTTTATGTAGTATTACGATATAACGTATGACGTCATGTGGTGTTATGTAATTGCGAATAACGTTATATTGTGTTACTTTATGACGTATGACGTCCTGTAGTATTAGGTTACAACGTATGACGTTATGTATTATTACGATATAACGTATGACGTTATGCAGTATTAGGTTATAACGTATGACGTCATGTAGTTTTGCGTTATAACGTATGACGTTATGTAGTATTACGATATAACGTATGACGTCATGTGCTATTACGTTATTGCGAATAACGTTATATTGTGTCACTTTATGACGTATGACGTCATGTAGTATTACGTTTTAACGTATGACGGTATGTAGTATTGCGTTATTCCGTATAACGTTATATAGTGTTACATTATAAAGTATGACGTCGTGTAGTATTACGTTATAACGTATGACGTTATGTATTATTACGATATAACGTATGACGTCATGTAGTTTTGCGTTATAACGTATGATGTTATGGAGTATTACGTTATAACGTATGACGTCATGTGGTAATACTTTATTACGAATAACGTTATATTGTGTTACTTTATGACGTATGACGTCATGTAGTATTAGGTTACAACGTATGACGTTATGTATTATTACGATATAACGTATGACGTTATGCAGTATTAGCTTATAACGTATGACGTCATGTAGTTTTGCGTTATAACTTATGACGTTATGTAGTATTGCGATACAACGTATGACGTCATGTGGTGTTACGTTATTGCGAATAACGTTATATTGTGTTACTTTATGACGTATGACGTCATGTAGTATTACGTTATAACGTATGACGGTATGTAGTATTACGTTATTCCGTATAACGTTATATAGTGTTACTTTATGATGTATGACGTTATGTTGTATTACGTTATAGCGTATGACGTTATGGAGCATTACGTTGTAACATATGAGGTCATGTGGTATTACATTAGTACGAATATCGTAATATTGTGTTACCTTATGGCGTATGACGTCATGTAGTATTACTTTGTGACGTATGACCGTATGTAGTATTACGTTATACCGTATAACGTTATATAGTGTTACGTTATAAAGTATGACGTCGTTTAGTATTACGTTATAACGTAGGACGTTATGTATTATTACGATATAACGTATGACGTCATGTAGTATTACGTTATAACGTATGACGTCATGTAGTATTACGATATAACGTACAACGTTATGTCGTATTACGTTATAACGTATCATGTCATGTAGTATTACGTTATAACGTATGACGTTATGGAGTATTACGTTATAACGTATGAGGTCATGTTGTATTACGTTATTACGAATAACGTTATATTGTGTTACTTTATGACGTATGACGTCATGTAGTATTAGGTTACAACGTATGACGTTATGTATTATTACGATATAACGTATGACGTCATGTAGTATTACGTTATAACGTATCATGTCATGTAGTATTACGTCATAACGTATGCCGTCATGTAGTATTACGTTATAACATATGACGTCATGTAGTAATACGATATAACGTACAACGTTATATAGAATTACGATATAACGCACAACGTTATGTCGTATTACGTTATAACGTATCATGTCATGTAGTATTACGTTATAACGTATGACGCTATGGAGTATTACGTTATAACGTATGAGGTCATGTGGTATTACGTTATTACGAATAACGTTATATTGTGTTACTTTATGACGTATGGCGTCATGTAGTATTAGGTTACAACGTATGACGTTATGTATTATTACGATATAACGTATGACGTTATGCAGTATTAGGTTATAACGTATGACGTCATGTAGTTTTGCGTTATAACTTATGACGTTATGTAGTATTACGATACAACGTATGACGTCATGTGGTGTTACGTTATTGCGAATAACGTTATATTGTGTTACTTTATGACGTATGACGTCATGTAGTATTACGTTATAACGTATGACGGTATGTAGTATTACGTTATTCCGTATAACGTTATATAGTGTTACATTATGAAGTATGACGTCGTGTAGTATTACGTTATAACGTATGACTTTATGGAGTATTACGTTATAACGTATGATGTCATGTGGTATTACGTTATTACGAATATCGTAATATTGTGTTTCTTTATGACGTATGACGTCATGTAGTATTACTTTGTGACGTATGACGTCATGTAGTATTACTTTATGACGTATGACGACATGTAGTATTAGGTTACAACGTATGACGTTATGTATTATTACGATATAACGTATGACGTCATGTAGTATAAGGTTATAACGTATGACGTCATGTAGTTTTGCGTTATAACGTATGACGTTATGTAGTATTACGATATAACGTATGACGTCATGTAGTATTACGTTATAACGTATGACGTGATGTGGTATTACGTTATTACGAATAACGTTATATTGTGTTACTTTATAACGTATGACGACATGTAGTATTAGGTTACAACGTATGACGTTATGTATTATTACGATATAACGTATGACGTTATGCAGTATAAGGATATAACGTATGACGTCATGTAGTTTTGCGTTATAACGTATGACGTTATGTAGTATTACGATATAACGTATGACGTCCTGTAGTATTACGTTATAACGTATGACGTGATGTGGTATTACGTTATTACGAATAACGTTATATTGTGTTACTTTATAACGTATGACGTCATGTAGTATTACGTTATTCCGTATAACGTTATATAGTGTTACGTTATAAAGTATGACGTCATGTAGTATTACGTTATAACGTATGACGTGATGTGGTATTACGTTATTACGAATAACGTTATATTGTGTTACTTTATAACGTATGACGTCATGTAGTATTACGTTATAACGTATGGCGTTATGTAGTATTACTATATAACGTATGACGTCATGTGGTATTACGTTATTGCGAATAACGTTATATTGTGTTACTTTATGACGTATGGCGTCATGTAGTATTACGTTATAACGTATGACGGTATGTAGTGTTAGGTTATTGCGAATAACGTTATATCGTGTTACTTTATGACGTATGACGTCATGTAGTATTAGGTTACAACGTATGACGTTATGTATTATTACGATATAACGTATGACGTTATGTATTATTACGATATAACGTATGACTTTATGTAGTATTACGATATAACGTATGACGTCATGTGGTGTTATGTAATTGCGAATAACGTTATATTGTGTTACTTTATGACGTATGACGTCCTGTAGTATTAGGTTACAACGTATGACGTTATGTATTATTACGATATAACGTATGACGTTATGCAGTATTAGGTTATAACGTATGACGTCATGTAGTTTTGCGTTATAACGTATGACGTTATGTAGTATTACGATATAACGTATGACGTCATGTGCTATTACGTTATTGCGAATAACGTTATATTGTGTCACTTTATGACGTATGACGTCATGTAGTATTACGTTTTAACGTATGACGGTATGTAGTATTGCGTTATTCCGTATAACGTTATATAGTGTTACATTATAAAGTATGACGTCGTGTAGTATTACGTTATAACGTATGACGTTATGTATTATTACGATATAACGTATGACGTCATGTAGTTTTGCGTTATAACGTATGATGTTATGGAGTATTACGTTATAACGTATGACGTCATGTGGTAATACTTTATTACGAATAACGTTATATTGTGTTACTTTATGACGTATGACGTCATGTAGTATTAGGTTACAACGTATGACGTTATGTATTATTACGATATAACGTATGACGTTATGCAGTATTAGCTTATAACGTATGACGTCATGTAGTTTTGCGTTATAACTTATGACGTTATGTAGTATTGCGATACAACGTATGACGTCATGTGGTGTTACGTTATTGCGAATAACGTTATATTGTGTTACTTTATGACGTATGACGTCATGTAGTATTACGTTATAACGTATGACGGTATGTAGTATTACGTTATTCCGTATAACGTTATATAGTGTTACTTTATGATGTATGACGTTATGCTGTATTACGTTATAGCGTATGACGTTATGGAGCATTACGTTATAACATATGAGGTCATGTGGTATTACATTAGTACGAATATCGTAATATTGTGTTACTTTATGGCGTATGACGTCATGTAGTATTACTTTGTGACGTATGACGGTATGTAGTACTACGTTATTCCGTATAACGTTATATAGTGTTACGTTATAAAGTATGACGTCGTTTAGTATTACGTTATAACGTAGGACGTTATGTATTATTACGATATAACGTATGACGTCATGTAGTATTACGTTATAACGTATGACGTCATGTAGTATTACGATATAACGTACAACGTTATGTCGTATTACGTTATAACGTATCATGTCATGTAGTATTACGTTATAACGTATGACGTTATGGAGTATTACGTTATAACGTATGAGGTCATGTGGTATTACGTTATTACGAATAACGTTATATTGTGTTACTTTATGACGTATGACGTCATGTAGTATTAGGTTACAACGTATGACGTTATGTATTATTACGATATAACGTATGACGTCATGTAGTATTACGTTATAACGTATCATGTCATGTAGTATTACGTCATAACGTATGCCGTCATGTAGTATTACGTTATAACATATGACGTCATGTAGTAATACGATATAACGTACAACGTTATATAGAATTACGATATAACGCACAACGTTATGTCGTATTACGTTATAACGTATCATGTCATGTAGTATTACGTTATAACGTATGACGTTATGGAGTATTACGTTATAACGTATGAGGTCATGTGGTATTACGTTATTACGAATAACGTTATATTGTGTTACTTTATGACGTATGACGTCATGTAGTATTAGGTTACAACGTATGACGTTATGTATTATTACGATATAACGTATGACGTTATGCAGTATTAGGTTATAACGTATGACGTCATGTAGTTTTGCGTTATAACGTATGACTTTATGGAGTATTACGTTATAACGTATGATGTCATGTGGTATTACGTTATAACGTATGACGTTATGTATTATTTCGATATAACGTAATACGTTATGCAGAATTGGGTTATAACGTATGACGTCATGTAGTTTTGCGTTATAACGTATGACTTTACGTAGTATTACGTTATAACGTATGATGTTATGGAGTATTACGTTATAACGTATGACGTCATGTGGTAATACTTTATTACGAATAACGTTATATTGTGTTACTTTATGACGTATGACGTCATGTAGTATTAGGTTACAACGTATGACGTTATGTATTATTACGATATAACGTATGACGTTATGCAGTATTAGCTTATAACGTATGACGTCATGTAGTTTTGCGTTATAACGTAGGACGTTATGTATTATTACGATATAACGTATGACGTCATGTAGTATTACGTTATAACGTATGACGTCATGTAGTATTACGATATAACGTACAACGTTATGTCGTATTACGTTATAACGTATCATGTCATGTAGTATTACGTTATAACGTATGACGTTATGGAGTATTACGTTATAACGTATGAGGTCATGTGGTATTACGTTATTACGAATAACGTTATATTGTGTTACTTTATGACGTATGACGTCATGTAGTATTAGGTTACAACGTATGACGTTATGTATTATTACGATATAACGTATGACGACATGTAGTATTAGGTTGCAACGTATGACGTTATGTATTATTACGATATAACGTATGACGTTATGCAGTATTAGGTTATAACGTATGACGTCATGTAGTTTTGCGTTATAACGTATGACGTTATGTAGTATTACGATACAACGTATGACGTCATGTGGTGTTACGTTATTGCGAATAACGTTATATAGTGTTACTTTAAGAAGTATGACGTTATGTTGTATTACCTTATAGCGTATGACGTCATGTGGTATTACGTTATTACGAATAACGTTATATTGTGTTACTTTATGTAGTATGACTTATGTAGTATGACGTGATGTAACATTTCTTTATAATGCATGACGTTATGTAGCATTACGGTATTACGAATAACGTTGTACTGTGTTACTTTATAACGTATGACGTTATGTAGTGTTACGTTATAACGTATGACGTCGTGTAGTATTACGTTATAACGTATGACGTTATGTATTATTACGATATAACGTAATACGTTATGCAGAATTGGGTTATAACGTATGACGTCATGTAGTTTTGCGTTATAACGTATGACTTTACGTAGCTTTACGTTATAACGTATGATGTTATGGAGTATTACGTTATAACGTATGACGGCATGTGGTAATACTTTATTACGAATAACGTTATATTGTGTTACTTTATGACGTATGACGTCCTGTAGTATTAGGTTACAACGTATGACGTTATGGAGCATTACGTTATAACATATGAGGTCATGTGGTATTACATTAGTACGAATATCGTAATATTGTGTTACCTTATGGCGTATGACGTCATGTAGTATTACTTTGTGACGTATGACCGTATGTAGTATTACGTTATACCGTATAACGTTATATAGTGTTACGTTATAAAGTATGACGTCGTGTAGTATTACGTTATAACGAAGGACGTTATGTATTATTACGATATAACATATGACGTCATGTAGTAATACGATATAACGTACAACGTTATATAGAATTACGATATAACGCACAACGTTATGTCGTATTACGTTATAACGTATCATGTCATGTAGTATTACGTTATAACGTATGACGCTATGGAGTATTACGTTATAACGTATGAGGTCATGTGGTATTACGTTATTACGAATAACGTTATATTGTGTTACTTTATGACGTATGGCGTCATGTAGTATTAGGTTACAACGTATGACGTTATGTATTATTACGATATAACGTATGACGTTATGCAGTATTAGGTTATAACGTATGACGTCATGTAGTTTTGCGTTATAACTTATGACGTTATGTAGTATTACGATACAACGTATGACGTCATGTGGTGTTACGTTATTGCGAATAACGTTATATTGTGTTACTTTATGACGTATGACGTCATGTAGTATTACGTTATAACGTATGACGGTATGTAGTATTACGTTATTCCGTATAACGTTATATAGTGTTACATTATGAAGTATGACGTTATGTTGTATTACGTTATAGCGTATGACGTTATGGAGCATTACGTTATAACGTATGAGGTCATGTGGTATTACATTAGTACGAATATCGTAATATTGTGTTACTTTATGACGTATGACGTCATGTAGTATTACTTTATGACGTATGACGGTATGTAGTATTACGTTATTCCGTATAACGTTATATAGTGTTACGTTATAAAGTATGACGTCGTGTAGTATTACGTTATAACGTATGACTTTATGGAGTATTACGTTATAACGTATGATGTCATGTGGTATTACGTTATTACGAATATCGTAATATTGTGTTTCTTTATGACGTATGACGTCATGTAGTATTACTTTGTGACGTATGACGTCATGTAGTATTACTTTATGACGTATGACGACATGTAGTATTAGGTTACAACGTATGACGTTATGTATTATTACGATATAACGTATGACGTCATGTAGTATAAGGTTATAACGTATGACGTCATGTAGTTTTGCGTTATAACGTATGACGTTATGTAGTATTACGATATAACGTATGACGTCATGTAGTATTACGTTATAACGTATGACGTCATGTGGTGTTACGTTATTGCGAATAACGTTATATTGTGTTACTTTATGACGTATGACGTCATGTAGTATTACGTTATAACGTATGACGGTATGTAGTATTACGTTATTCCGTATAACGTTATATAGTGTTACATTATGAAGTATGACGTTATGTTGTATTACGTTATAGCGTATGACGTTATGGAGTATTACGTTATAACGTATGATGTCATGTGGTATTACGTTATAACGTATGACGTTATGTATTATTTCGATATAACGTAATACGTTATGCAGAATTGGGTTATAACGTATGACGTCATGTAGTTTTGCGTTATAACGTATGACTTTACGTAGTATTACGTTATAACGTATGATGTTATGGAGTATTACGTTATAACGTATGACGTCATGTGGTAATACTTTATTACGAATAACGTTATATTGTGTTACTTTATGACGTATGACGTCATGTAGTATTAGGTTACAACGTATGACGTTATGTATTATTACGATATAACGTATGACGTTATGCAGTATTAGCTTATAACGTATGACGTCATGTAGTTTTGCGTTATAACGTAGGACGTTATGTATTATTACGATATAACGTATGACGTCATGTAGTATTACGTTATAACGTATGACGTCATGTAGTATTACGATATAACGTACAACGTTATGTCGTATTACGTTATAACGTATCATGTCATGTAGTATTACGTTATAACGTATGACGTTATGGAGTATTACGTTATAACGTATGAGGTCATGTGGTATTACGTTATTACGAATAACGTTATATTGTGTTACTTTATGACGTATGACGTCATGTAGTATTAGGTTACAACGTATGACGTTATGTATTATTACGATATAACGTATGACGACATGTAGTATTAGGTTGCAACGTATGACGTTATGTATTATTACGATATAACGTATGACGTTATGCAGTATTAGGTTATAACGTATGACGTCATGTAGTTTTGCGTTATAACGTATGACGTTATGTAGTATTACGATACAACGTATGACGTCATGTGGTGTTACGTTATTGCGAATAACGTTATATAGTGTTACTTTAAGAAGTATGACGTTATGTTGTATTACCTTATAGCGTATGACGTCATGTGGTATTACGTTATTACGAATAACGTTATATTGTGTTACTTTATGTAGTATGACTTATGTAGTATGACGTGATGTAACATTTCTTTATAATGCATGACGTTATGTAGCATTACCGTATTACGAATAACGTTGTACTGTGTTACTTTATAACGTATGACGTTATGTAGTGTTACGTTATAACGTATGACGACGTGTAGTATTACGTTATAACGTATGACGTTATGTATTATTACGATATAACGTAATACGTTATGCAGAATTGGGTTATAACGTATGACGTCATGTAGTTTTGCGTTATAACGTATGACTTTACGTAGCTTTACGTTATAACGTATGATGTTATGGAGTATTACGTTATAACGTATGACGGCATGTGGTAATACTTTATTACGAATAACGTTATATTGTGTTACTTTATGACGTATGACGTCCTGTAGTATTAGGTTACAACGTATGACGTTATGGAGCATTACGTTATAACATATGAGGTCATGTGGTATTACATTAGTACGAATATCGTAATATTGTGTTACCTTATGGCGTATGACGTCATGTAGTATTACTTTGTGACGTATGACCGTATGTAGTATTACGTTATACCGTATAACGTTATATAGTGTTACGTTATAAAGTATGACGTCGTGTAGTATTACGTTATAACGAAGGACGTTATGTATTATTACGATATAACATATGACGTCATGTAGTAATACGATATAACGTACAACGTTATATAGAATTACGATATAACGCACAACGTTATGTCGTATTACGTTATAACGTATCATGTCATGTAGTATTACGTTATAACGTATGACGCTATGGAGTATTACGTTATAACGTATGAGGTCATGTGGTATTACGTTATTACGAATAACGTTATATTGTGTTACTTTATGACGTATGGCGTCATGTAGTATTAGGTTACAACGTATGACGTTATGTATTATTACGATATAACGTATGACGTTATGCAGTATTAGGTTATAACGTATGACGTCATGTAGTTTTGCGTTATAACTTATGACGTTATGTAGTATTACGATACAACGTATGACGTCATGTGGTGTTACGTTATTGCGAATAACGTTATATTGTGTTACTTTATGACGTATGACGTCATGTAGTATTACGTTATAACGTATGACGGTATGTAGTATTACGTTATTCCGTATAACGTTATATAGTGTTACATTATGAAGTATGACGTTATGTTGTATTACGTTATAGCGTATGACGTTATGGAGCATTACGTTATAACGTATGAGGTCATGTGGTATTACATTAGTACGAATATCGTAATATTGTGTTACTTTATGACGTATGACGTCATGTAGTATTACTTTATGACGTATGACGGTATGTAGTATTACGTTATTCCGTATAACGTTATATAGTGTTACGTTATAAAGTATGACGTCGTGTAGTATTACGTTATAACGTATGACTTTATGGAGTATTACGTTATAACGTATGATGTCATGTGGTATTACGTTATTACGAATATCGTAATATTGTGTTTCTTTATGACGTATGACGTCATGTAGTATTACTTTGTGACGTATGACGTCATGTAGTATTACTTTATGACGTATGACGACATGTAGTATTAGGTTACAACGTATGACGTTATGTATTATTACGATATAACGTATGACGTCATGTAGTATAAGGTTATAACGTATGACGTCATGTAGTTTTGCGTTATAACGTATGACGTTATGTAGTATTACGATATAACGTATGACGTCATGTAGTATTACGTTATAACGTATGACGTGATGTGGTATTACGTTATTACGAATAACGTTATATTGTGTTACTTTATAACGTATGACGACATGTAGTATTAGGTTACAACGTATGACGTTATGTATTATTACGATATAACGTGTGACGTTATGCAGTATAAGGATATAACGTATGACGTCATGTAGTTTTGCATTATAACGTATGACGTTATGTAGTATTACGATATAACGTATGACGTCCTGTAGTATTACGTTATTCCGTATAACGTTATATAGTGTTACGTTATAAAGTATGACGTCATGTAGTATTACGTTATAACGTATGACGTGATGTGGTATTACGTTATTACGAATAACGTTATATTGTGTTACTTTATAACGTATGACGTCATGTAGTATTACGTTATAACGTATGGCGTTATGTAGTATTACTATATAACGTATGACGTCATGTGGTATTACGTTATTGCGAATAACGTTATATTGTGTTACTTTATGACGTATGACGTCATGTAGTATTACGTTATAACGTATGACGGTATGTAGTACTACGTTATTCCGCATAACGTTGTATAGTGTTACTTTATGAAGTATGACGTTATGTTGTATTACGTTGTAACGTATGACGTCATGTAGTATTACGTTATAACGTATGGCGTTATGTAGTATTACGATATAACGTATGACGTCATGTGGTATTACGTTATTGCGAATAACGTTATATTGTGTTACTTCATGATGTATGACGTCATGTAGTATTACGTTATAACGTATGACGGTATGTAGTATTACGTTATTCCGCATAACGTTGTATAGTGTTACTTTATTACGTATGACGTCATGTAGTATTACGTTATAGCGTATGACGTTATGTATTATTACGATATAACGTATGACGTTATGTATTATTACGATATAACGTATGACTTTATGTAGTATTACGATATAACGTATGACGTCATGTGGTTTTATGTAATTGCGAATAACGTTATATTGTGTTACTTTATGACGTATGACGTCATGTAGTATTAGGTTACAACGTATGACGTTATGTATTATTACGATATAACGTATGACGACATGTAGTATTAGGTTGCAACGTATGACGTTATGTATTATTACGATATAACGTATGACGTTATGCAGTATTAGGTTATAACGTATGACGTCATGTAGTTTTGCGTTATAACGTATGACGTTATGTAGTATTACGATACAACGTATGACGTCATGTAGTAATACGATATAACGTACAACGTTATATAGAATTACGATATAACGCACAACGTTATGTCGTATTACGTTATAACGTATCATGTCATGTAGTATTACGTTATAACGTATGACGTTATGGAGTATTACGTTATAACGTATGAGGTCATGTGGTATTACGTTATTACGAATAACGTTATATTGTGTTACTTTATGACGTATGACGTCATGTAGTATTAGGTTACAACGTATGACGTTATGTATTATTACGATATAACGTATGACGTTATGCAGTATTAGGTTATAACGTATGACGTCATGTAGTTTTGCGTTATAACGTATGACGTCATGTAGTATTACGATATAACGCACAACGTTATGTCGTATTACGTTATAACGTATCATGTCATGTAGTATTACGTTATAACGTATGACGTTATGGAGTATTACGTTATAACGTATGAGGTCATGTGGTATTACGTTATTACGAATAACGTTATATTGTGTTACTTTATGACGTATGACGTCATGTAGTATTAGGTTACAACGTATGACGTTATGTATTATTACGATATAACGTATGACGTCATGTAGTATTACGTTATAACGTATCATGTCATGTAGTATTACGTCATAACGTATGCCGTCATGTAGTATTACGTTATAACATATGACGTCATGTAGTAATACGATATAACGTACAACGTTATATAGAATTACGATATAACGCACAACGTTATGTCGTATTACGTTATAACGTATCATGTCATGTAGTATTACGTTATAACGTATGACGTTATGGAGTATTACGTTATAACGTATGAGGTCATGTGGTATTACGTTATTACGAATAACGTTATATTGTGTTACTTTATGACGTATGACGTCATGTAGTATTAGGTTACAACGTATGACGTTATGTATTATTACGATATAACGTATGACGTTATGCAGTATTAGGTTATAACGTATGACGTCATGTAGTTTTGCGTTATAACGTATGACTTTATGGAGTATTACGTTATAACGTATGATGTCATGTGGTATTACGTTATAACGTATGACGTTATGTATTATTTCGATATAACGTAATACGTTATGCAGAATTGGGTTATAACGTATGACGTCATGTAGTTTTGCGTTATAACGTATGACTTTACGTAGTATTACGTTATAACGTATGATGTTATGGAGTATTACGTTATAACGTATGACGTCATGTGGTAATACTTTATTACGAATAACGTTATATTGTGTTACTTTATGACGTATGACGTCATGTAGTATTAGGTTACAACGTATGACGTTATGTATTATTACGATATAACGTATGACGTTATGCAGTATTAGCTTATAACGTATGACGTCATGTAGTTTTGCGTTATAACGTAGGACGTTATGTATTATTACGATATAACGTATGACGTCATGTAGTATTACGTTATAACGTATGACGTCATGTAGTATTACGATATAACGTACAACGTTATGTCGTATTACGTTATAACGTATCATGTCATGTAGTATTACGTTATAACGTATGACGTTATGGAGTATTACGTTATAACGTATGAGGTCATGTGGTATTACGTTATTACGAATAACGTTATATTGTGTTACTTTATGACGTATGACGTCATGTAGTATTAGGTTACAACGTATGACGTTATGTATTATTACGATATAACGTATGACGACATGTAGTATTAGGTTGCAACGTATGACGTTATGTATTATTACGATATAACGTATGACGTTATGCAGTATTAGGTTATAACGTATGACGTCATGTAGTTTTGCGTTATAACGTATGACGTTATGTAGTATTACGATACAACGTATGACGTCATGTGGTGTTACGTTATTGCGAATAACGTTATATAGTGTTACTTTAAGAAGTATGACGTTATGTTGTATTACCTTATAGCGTATGACGTCATGTGGTATTACGTTATTACGAATAACGTTATATTGTGTTACTTTATGTAGTATGACTTATGTAGTATGACGTGATGTAACATTTCTTTATAATGCATGACGTTATGTAGCATTACCGTATTACGAATAACGTTGTACTGTGTTACTTTATAACGTATGACGTTATGTAGTGTTACGTTATAACGTATGACGTCGTGTAGTATTACGTTATAACGTATGACGTTATGTATTATTACGATATAACGTAATACGTTATGCAGAATTGGGTTATAACGTATGACGTCATGTAGTTTTGCGTTATAACGTATGACTTTACGTAGCTTTACGTTATAACGTATGATGTTATGGAGTATTACGTTATAACGTATGACGGCATGTGGTAATACTTTATTACGAATAACGTTATATTGTGTTACTTTATGACGTATGACGTCCTGTAGTATTAGGTTACAACGTATGACGTTATGGAGCATTACGTTATAACATATGAGGTCATGTGGTATTACATTAGTACGAATATCGTAATATTGTGTTACCTTATGGCGTATGACGTCATGTAGTATTACTTTGTGACGTATGACCGTATGTAGTATTACGTTATACCGTATAACGTTATATAGTGTTACGTTATAAAGTATGACGTCGTGTAGTATTACGTTATAACGAAGGACGTTATGTATTATTACGATATAACATATGACGTCATGTAGTAATACGATATAACGTACAACGTTATATAGAATTACGATATAACGCACAACGTTATGTCGTATTACGTTATAACGTATCATGTCATGTAGTATTACGTTATAACGTATGACGCTATGGAGTATTACGTTATAACGTATGAGGTCATGTGGTATTACGTTATTACGAATAACGTTATATTGTGTTACTTTATGACGTATGGCGTCATGTAGTATTAGGTTACAACGTATGACGTTATGTATTATTACGATATAACGTATGACGTTATGCAGTATTAGGTTATAACGTATGACGTCATGTAGTTTTGCGTTATAACTTATGACGTTATGTAGTATTACGATACAACGTATGACGTCATGTGGTGTTACGTTATTGCGAATAACGTTATATTGTGTTACTTTATGACGTATGACGTCATGTAGTATTACGTTATAACGTATGACGGTATGTAGTATTACGTTATTCCGTATAACGTTATATAGTGTTACATTATGAAGTATGACGTTATGTTGTATTACGTTATAGCGTATGACGTTATGGAGCATTACGTTATAACGTATGAGGTCATGTGGTATTACATTAGTACGAATATCGTAATATTGTGTTACTTTATGACGTATGACGTCATGTAGTATTACTTTATGACGTATGACGGTATGTAGTATTACGTTATTCCGTATAACGTTATATAGTGTTACGTTATAAAGTATGACGTCGTGTAGTATTACGTTATAACGTATGACTTTATGGAGTATTACGTTATAACGTATGATGTCATGTGGTATTACGTTATTACGAATATCGTAATATTGTGTTTCTTTATGACGTATGACGTCATGTAGTATTACTTTGTGACGTATGACGTCATGTAGTATTACTTTATGACGTATGACGACATGTAGTATTAGGTTACAACGTATGACGTTATGTATTATTACGATATAACGTATGACGTCATGTAGTATAAGGTTATAACGTATGACGTCATGTAGTTTTGCGTTATAACGTATGACGTTATGTAGTATTACGATATAACGTATGACGTCATGTAGTATTACGTTATAACGTATGACGTGATGTGGTATTACGTTATTACGAATAACGTTATATTGTGTTACTTTATAACGTATGACGACATGTAGTATTAGGTTACAACGTATGACGTTATGTATTATTACGATATAACGTATGACGTTATGCAGTATAAGGATATAACGTATGACGTCATGTAGTTTTGCGTTATAACGTATGACGTTATGTAGTATTACGATATAACGTATGACGTCCTGTAGTATTACGTTATTCCGTATAACGTTATATAGTGTTACGTTATAAAGTATGACGTCATGTAGTATTACGTTATAACGTATGACGTGATGTGGTATTACGTTATTACGAATAACGTTATATTGTGTTACTTTATAACGTATGACGTCATGTAGTATTACGTTATAACGTATGGCGTTATGTAGTATTACTATATAACGTATGACGTCATGTGGTATTACGTTATTGCGAATAACGTTATATTGTGTTACTTTATGACGTATGACGTCATGTAGTATTACGTTATAACGTATGACGGTATGTAGTACTACGTTATTCCGCATAACGTTGTATAGTGTTACTTTATGAAGTATGACGTTATGTTGTATTACGTTGTAACGTATGACGTCATGTAGTATTACGTTATAACGTATGGCGTTATGTAGTATTACGATATAACGTATGACGTCATGTGGTATTACGTTATTGCGAATAACGTTATATTGTGTTACTTCATGATGTATGACGTCATGTAGTATTACGTTATAACGTATGACGGTATGTAGTATTACGTTATTCCGCATAACGTTGTATAGTGTTACTTTATTACGTATGACGTCATGTAGTATTACGTTATAGCGTATGACGTTATGTATTATTACGATATAACGTATGACGTTATGTATTATTACGATATAACGTATGACTTTATGTAGTATTACGATATAACGTATGACGTCATGTGGTTTTATGTAATTGCGAATAACGTTATATTGTGTTACTTTATGACGTATGACGTCATGTAGTATTAGGTTACAACGTATGACGTTATGTATTATTACGATATAACGTATGACGACATGTAGTATTAGGTTGCAACGTATGACGTTATGTATTATTACGATATAACGTATGACGTTATGCAGTATTAGGTTATAACGTATGACGTCATGTAGTTTTGCGTTATAACGTATGACGTTATGTAGTATTACGATACAACGTATGACGTCATGTGGTGTTACGTTATTGCGAATAACGTTATATAGTGTTACTTTAAGAAGTATGACGTTATGTTGTATTACCTTATAGCGTATGACGTCATGTGGTATTACGTTATTACGAATAACGTTATATTGTGTTACTTTATGTAGTATGACTTATGTAGTATGACGTGATGTAACATTTCTTTATAATGCATGACGTTATGTAGCATTACCGTATTACGAATAACGTTGTACTGTGTTACTTTATAACGTATGACGTTATGTAGTGTTACGTTATAACGTATGACGTTATGTATTATTACGATATAACGTATGACGTTATGCAGTATTAGGTTATAACGTATGACGTCATGTAGTTTTGCGTTATAACGTATGACGTTATGTAGTATTACGATACAACGTATGACGTCATGTGGTGTTACGTTATTGCGAATAACGTTATATAGTGTTACTTTAAGAAGTATGACGTTATGTTGTATTACCTTATAGCGTATGACGTCATGTGGTATTACGTTATTACGAATAACGTTATATTGTGTTACTTTATGTAGTATGACTTATGTAGTATGACGTGATGTAACATTTCTTTATAATGCATGACGTTATGTAGCATTACCGTATTACGAATAACGTTGTACTGTGTTACTTTATAACGTATGACGTTATGTAGTGTTACGTTATAACGTATGACGTCGTGTAGTATTACGTTATAACGTATGACGTTATGTATTATTACGATATAACGTAATACGTTATGCAGAATTGGGTTATAACGTATGACGTCATGTAGTTTTGCGTTATAACGTATGACTTTACGTAGCTTTACGTTATAACGTATGATGTTATGGAGTATTACGTTATAACGTATGACGGCATGTGGTAATACTTTATTACGAATAACGTTATATTGTGTTACTTTATGACGTATGACGTCCTGTAGTATTAGGTTACAACGTATGACGTTATGGAGCATTACGTTATAACATATGAGGTCATGTGGTATTACATTAGTACGAATATCGTAATATTGTGTTACCTTATGGCGTATGACGTCATGTAGTATTACTTTGTGACGTATGACCGTATGTAGTATTACGTTATACCGTATAACGTTATATAGTGTTACGTTATAAAGTATGACGTCGTGTAGTATTACGTTATAACGAAGGACGTTATGTATTATTACGATATAACATATGACGTCATGTAGTAATACGATATAACGTACAACGTTATATAGAATTACGATATAACGCACAACGTTATGTCGTATTACGTTATAACGTATCATGTCATGTAGTATTACGTTATAACGTATGACGCTATGGAGTATTACGTTATAACGTATGAGGTCATGTGGTATTACGTTATTACGAATAACGTTATATTGTGTTACTTTATGACGTATGGCGTCATGTAGTATTAGGTTACAACGTATGACGTTATGTATTATTACGATATAACGTATGACGTTATGCAGTATTAGGTTATAACGTATGACGTCATGTAGTTTTGCGTTATAACTTATGACGTTATGTAGTATTACGATACAACGTATGACGTCATGTGGTGTTACGTTATTGCGAATAACGTTATATTGTGTTACTTTATGACGTATGACGTCATGTAGTATTACGTTATAACGTATGACGGTATGTAGTATTACGTTATTCCGTATAACGTTATATAGTGTTACATTATGAAGTATGACGTTATGTTGTATTACGTTATAGCGTATGACGTTATGGAGCATTACGTTATAACGTATGAGGTCATGTGGTATTACATTAGTACGAATATCGTAATATTGTGTTACTTTATGACGTATGACGTCATGTAGTATTACTTTATGACGTATGACGGTATGTAGTATTACGTTATTCCGTATAACGTTATATAGTGTTACGTTATAAAGTATGACGTCGTGTAGTATTACGTTATAACGTATGACTTTATGGAGTATTACGTTATAACGTATGATGTCATGTGGTATTACGTTATTACGAATATCGTAATATTGTGTTTCTTTATGACGTATGACGTCATGTAGTATTACTTTGTGACGTATGACGTCATGTAGTATTACTTTATGACGTATGACGACATGTAGTATTAGGTTACAACGTATGACGTTATGTATTATTACGATATAACGTATGACGTCATGTAGTATAAGGTTATAACGTATGACGTCATGTAGTTTTGCGTTATAACGTATGACGTTATGTAGTATTACGATATAACGTATGACGTCATGTAGTATTACGTTATAACGTATGACGTGATGTGGTATTACGTTATTACGAATAACGTTATATTGTGTTACTTTATAACGTATGACGACATGTAGTATTAGGTTACAACGTATGACGTTATGTATTATTACGATATAACGTGTGACGTTATGCAGTATAAGGATATAACGTATGACGTCATGTAGTTTTGCGTTATAACGTATGACGTTATGTAGTATTACGATATAACGTATGACGTCCTGTAGTATTACGTTATTCCGTATAACGTTATATAGTGTTACGTTATAAAGTATGACGTCATGTAGTATTACGTTATAACGTATGACGTGATGTGGTATTACGTTATTACGAATAACGTTATATTGTGTTACTTTATAACGTATGACGTCATGTAGTATTACGTTATAACGTATGGCGTTATGTAGTATTACTATATAACGTATGACGTCATGTGGTATTACGTTATTGCGAATAACGTTATATTGTGTTACTTTATGACGTATGACGTCATGTAGTATTACGTTATAACGTATGACGGTATGTAGTACTACGTTATTCCGCATAACGTTGTATAGTGTTACTTTATGAAGTATGACGTTATGTTGTATTACGTTGTAACGTATGACGTCATGTAGTATTACGTTATAACGTATGGCGTTATGTAGTATTACGATATAACGTATGACGTCATGTGGTATTACGTTATTGCGAATAACGTTATATTGTGTTACTTCATGATGTATGACGTCATGTAGTATTACGTTATAACGTATGACGGTATGTAGTATTACGTTATTCCGCATAACGTTGTATAGTGTTACTTTATTACGTATGACGTCATGTAGTATTACGTTATAGCGTATGACGTTATGTATTATTACGATATAACGTATGACGTTATGTATTATTACGATATAACGTATGACTTTATGTAGTATTACGATATAACGTATGACGTCATGTGGTTTTATGTAATTGCGAATAACGTTATATTGTGTTACTTTATGACGTATGACGTCCTGTAGTATTAGGTTACAACGTATGACGTTATGTAGTATTACTATATAACGTATGACGTCATGTGGTATTACGTTATTGCGAATAACGTTATATTGTGTTACTTTATGACGTATGGCGTCATGTAGTATTACGTTATAACGTATGACGGTATGTAGTGTTAGGTTATTGCGAATAACGTTATATCGTGTTACTTTATGACGTATGACGTCATGTAGTATTAGGTTACAACGTATGACGTTATGTAGTATTACGATATAACGTATGACGTCATGTAGTATAAGGTTATAACGTATGACGTCATGTAGTTTTGCGTTATAACGTATGACGTTATGTAGTATTACGATATAACGTATGACGTCATGTAGTATTACGTTATAACGTATGACGTGATGTGGTATTACGTTATTACGAATAACGTTATATTGTGTTACTTTATAACGTATGACGTCATGTAGTATTACGTTATTCCGTATAACGTTATATAGTGTTACGTTATAAAGTATGACGTCATGTAGTATTACGTTATAACGTATGACGTGATGTGGTATTACGTTATTCCGAATAACGTTATATTGTGTTACTTTATAACGTATGACGTCATGTAGTATTACGTTATAACGTATGGCGTTATGTAGTATTACTATATAACGTATGACGTCATGTGGTATTACGTTATTGCGAATAACGTTATATTGTGTTACTTTATGACGTATGGCGTCATGTAGTATTACGTTATAACGTATGACGGTATGTAGTGTTAGGTTATTGCGAATAACGTTATATCGTGTTACTTTATGACGTATGACGTCATGTAGTATTAGGTTACAACGTATGACGTTATGTATTATTACGATATAACGTATGACGTTATGTATTATTACGATATAACGTATGACTTTATGTAGTATTACGATATAACGTATGACGTCATGTGGTGTTATGTAATTGCGAATAACGTTATATTGTGTTACTTTATGACGTATGACGTCCTGTAGTATTAGGTTACAACGTATGACGTTATGTATTATTACGATATAACGTATGACGTTATGCAGTATTAGGTTATAACGTATGACGTCATGTAGTTTTGCGTTATAACGTATGACGTTATGTAGTATTACGATATAACGTATGACGTCATGTGCTATTACGTTATTGCGAATAACGTTATATTGTGTCACTTTATGACGTATGACGTCATGTAGTATTACGTTTTAACGTATGACGGTATGTAGTATTGCGTTATTCCGTATAACGTTATATAGTGTTACATTATAAAGTATGACGTCGTGTAGTATTACGTTATAACGTATGACGTTATGTATTATTACGATATAACGTATGACGTCATGTAGTTTTGCGTTATAACGTATGATGTTATGGAGTATTACGTTATAACGTATGACGTCATGTGGTAATACTTTATTACGAATAACGTTATATTGTGTTACTTTATGACGTATGACGTCATGTAGTATTAGGTTACAACGTATGACGTTATGTATTATTACGATATAACGTATGACGTTATGCAGTATTAGCTTATAACGTATGACGTCATGTAGTTTTGCGTTATAACTTATGACGTTATGTAGTATTGCGATACAACGTATGACGTCATGTGGTGTTACGTTATTGCGAATAACGTTATATTGTGTTACTTTATGACGTATGACGTCATGTAGTATTACGTTATAACGTATGACGGTATGTAGTATTACGTTATTCCGTATAACGTTATATAGTGTTACTTTATGATGTATGACGTTATGTTGTATTACGTTATAGCGTATGACGTTATGGAGCATTACGTTATAACATATGAGGTCAGGTGGTATTACATTAGTACGAATATCGTAATATTGTGTTACTTTATGGCGTATGACGTCATGTAGTATTACTTTGTGACGTATGACGGTATGTAGTACTACGTTATTCCGTATAACGTTATATAGTGTTACGTTATAAAGTATGACGTCGTTTAGTATTACGTTATAACGTAGGACGTTATGTATTATTACGATATAACGTATGACGTCATGTAGTATTACGTTATAACGTATGACGTCATGTAGTATTACGATATAACGTACAACGTTATGTCGTATTACGTTATAACGTATCATGTCATGTAGTATTACGTTATAACGTATGACGTTATGGAGTATTACGTTATAACGTATGAGGTCATGTGGTATTACGTTATTACGAATAACGTTATATTGTGTTACTTTATGACGTATGACGTCATGTAGTATTAGGTTACAACGTATGACGTTATGTATTATTACGATATAACGTATGACGTCATGTAGTATTACGTTATAACGTATCATGTCATGTAGTATTACGTCATAACGTATGCCGTCATGTAGTATTACGTTATAACATATGACGTCATGTAGTAATACGATATAACGTACAACGTTATATAGAATTACGATATAACGCACAACGTTATGTCGTATTACGTTATAACGTATCATGTCATGTAGTATTACGTTATAACGTATGACGTTATGGAGTATTACGTTATAACGTATGAGGTCATGTGGTATTACGTTATTACGAATAACGTTATATTGTGTTACTTTATGACGTATGACGTCATGTAGTATTAGGTTACAACGTATGACGTTATGTATTATTACGATATAACGTATGACGTTATGCAGTATTAGGTTATAACGTATGACGTCATGTAGTTTTGCGTTATAACGTATGACTTTATGGAGTATTACGTTATAACGTATGATGTCATGTGGTATTACGTTATAACGTATGACGTTATGTATTATTTCGATATAACGTAATACGTTATGCAGAATTGGGTTATAACGTATGACGTCATGTAGTTTTGCGTTATAACGTATGACTTTACGTAGTATTACGTTATAACGTATGATGTTATGGAGTATTACGTTATAACGTATGACGTCATGTGGTAATACTTTATTACGAATAACGTTATATTGTGTTACTTTATGACGTATGACGTCATGTAGTATTAGGTTACAACGTATGACGTTATGTATTATTACGATATAACGTATGACGTTATGCAGTATTAGCTTATAACATATGACGTCATGTAGTTTTGCGTTATAACGTAGGACGTTATGTATTATTACGATATAACGTATGACGTCATGTAGTATTACGTTATAACGTATGACGTCATGTAGTATTACGATATAACGTACAACGTTATGTCGTATTACGTTATAACGTATCATGTCATGTAGTATTACGTTATAACGTATGACGTTATGGAGTATTACGTTATAACGTATGAGGTCATGTGGTATTACGTTATTACGAATAACGTTATATTGTGTTACTTTATGACGTATGACGTCATGTAGTATTAGGTTACAACGTATGACGTTATGTATTATTACGATATAACGTATGACGTCATGTAGTATTACGTTATAACGTATCATGTCATGTAGTATTACGTCATAACGTATGCCGTCATGTAGTATTACGTTATTACATATGACGTCATGTAGTAATACGATATAACGTACAACGTTATATAGAATTACGATATAACGCACAACGTTATGTCGTATTACGTTATAACGTATCATGTCATGTAGTATTACGTTATAACGTATGACGTTATGTAGTATTACGATACAACGTATGACGTCATGTGGCGTTACGTTATTGCGAATAACGTTATATTGTGTTACTTTATGACGTATGACGTCATGTAGTATTACGTTATAACGTATGACGGTATGTAGTATTACGTTATTCCGTATAACGTTATATAGTGTTACGTTATAAAGTATGACGTCATGTAGTATTACTTCATGACGTATGACGTCATGTAGTATTACTTTATGACGTATGACGTCATGTAGTATTAGGTTACAACGTATGACGTTATGTATTATTACGATATAACGTATGACGTTATGCAGTATTAGCTTATAACGTATGACGTCATGTAGTTTTGCGTTATAACTTATGACGTTATGTAGTATTGCGATACAACGTATGACGTCATGTGGTATTACGTTATTGCGAATAACGTTATATTGTGTTACTTTATGACGTATGACGTCATGTAGTATTACGTTATAACGTATGACGGTATGTAGTATTACGTTATTCCGTATAACGTTATATAGTGTTACTTTATGATGTATGACGTTATGTTGTATTACGTTATAGCGTATGACGTTATGGAGCATTACGTTATAACATATGAGGTCATGTGGTATTACATTAGTACGAATATCGTAATATTGTGTTACTTTATGGCGTATGACGTCATGTAGTATTACGTTATAACGTAGGACGTTATGTATTATTACGATATAACGTATGACGTTATATCGTGTTACTTTATGACGTATGACGTCATGTAGTATTACGATATAACGTACAACGTTATGTCGTATTACGTTATAACATATCATGTCATGTAGTATTACGTTATAACGTATGACGCTATGTAGTATTACGTTATAACGTATGACGGCATGTAGTATTACGTTATTCCGTATAACGTTATACAGTGTTACTTTATGAAGTATGACATTATGTTGTATTACGTTATAGCGTATGACGTTATGGAGCATTACGTTATAACGTATGAGGTCATGTGGTATTACATTAGTACGAATATCGTAATATTGTGTTACTTTATGACGTATGACGTCATGTAGTATTACTTTATGACGTATGACGGTATGTAGTATTACGTTATTCCGTATAACGTTATATAGTGTTACGTTATAAAGTATGACGTCGTGTAGTATTACGTTATAACGTATGACTTTATGGAGTATTACGTTATAACGTATGACGGCATGTAGTATTACGTTATTCCGTATAACGTTATACAGTGTTACTTTATGAAGTATGACATTATGTTGTATTACTTTATAACGTATGACGTTATGGAGTATTACGTTATAACGTGTGAGGTCATGTGGTATTACATTATTACGAATATCGTAATATTGTGTTACTTTATGACGTACGACGTCATGTAGTATTACTTTATGACGTATGACGTCATGTAGTATTAGGTTACAACGTATGACGTTATGTATTATTACGATGTAACGTATGACGTCATGTAGTATTACGTTATAACGTATCATGTCATGTAGTATTACGTCATAACGTATGCCGTCATGTAGTATTACGTTATAACGTATGACGGTATGTAGTATTACGTTATTCCGTATAACGTTATATAGTGTTACTTTATGAAGTATGACATTATGTTGTATTACTTTATAACGTATGACGTTATGGAGTATTACGTTATAACGTGTGAGGTCATGTGGTATTACGTTATTACGAATATCGTAATATTGTGTTTCTTTATGACGTATGACGTCATGTAGTATTACTTTGTGACGTATGACGTCATGTAGTATTACTTTATGACGTATGACGTCATGTAGTATTAGGTTAGAACGTATGACGTTATGTAGTATTACGATATAACGTATGACGTTATGTAGTATTACGATATAACGTATGACGTTATGTAATATTACGATATAACGTATGACGTCATGTGGTGTTACGTAATTGCGAATAACGTTATATTGTGTTACTTTATGACGTATGACGTCATGTAGTATTTGGTTACAACGTATGACGTTATGTATTATTACGATATAACGTATGACGTCGTGTAGTATTACGTTACAACGTATGACGTTATGTATTATTACGATATAACGTAATACGTTATGCAGAATTGGGTTATAACGTATGACGTTACGTAGTATTACGTTATAACGTATGATGTTATGGAGTATTACGTTATAACGTATGACGTCATGTGGTAATACTTTATTACGAATAACGTTATATTGTGTTACTTTATGACGTATGACGACATGTAGTATTAGGTTACAACGTATGACGTTATGTATTATTACGATATAACGTATGACGTTATGCAGTATAAGGATATAACGTATGACGTCATGTAGTTTTGCGTTATAGCGTATGACGTTATGTAGTATTACGATATAACGAATGACGTCATGTAGTATTACGTTATAACGTATGACGTGATGTGGTATTACGTTATTACGAATAACGTTATATTGTGTTACTTTATAACGTATGACGTCATGTAGTATTACGTTATTCCGTATAACGTTATATAGTGTTACGTTATAAAGTATGACGTCATGTAGTATTACGTTATAACGTATGACGTGATGTAGCATTACGGTATAACGAATAACGCTGTACTGTGTTACTTTATAACGTATGACGTTATGTAGTGTTACGTTATAACGTATGACGTCGTGTAGTATTACGTTATAACGTATGACGTTATGTATTATTACGATATAACGTAATACGTTATGCAGAATTGGGTTATAACGTATGACGTCATGTAGTTTTGCGTTATAACGTATGACGTTACGTAGTATTACGTTATAACGTATGACGTTATGTAGTATTACGATATAACGTATGACGTCATGTGGTATTACGTTATTGCGAATAACATTATATTGTGTCACTTTATGACGTATGACGTCATGTAGTATTACGTTTTAACGTATGACGGTATGTAGCATTGCGTTGTTCCGTATAACGTTATATAGTGTTACGTTATAAAGTATGACGTCATGTAGTATTACGTTATAACGTATGACGTCATGTAGTATTAGGATATAACGTACAACGTTATGTCGTATTACGTTAGAACGTATCATGTCATGTAGTATTACGTTATAACGTATGACGTTATGGAGTATTACGTTATAACGTATGAGGTCATGTGGTATTACGTTATTACGAATATCGTAATATTGTGTTACTTTAAGACGTATGACGTCATGTAGTATTACATTATGACGTATGACGTCATGTAGTATTAGGTTACAACGTATGGCGTTATGTAGTACTACGATTTAACGTATGACGTCATGTGGTATTACGTTATTGCGAATAACGTTATATTGTGTTACTTTCTGATGTATGACGTCATGTAGTATTACGTTATAGCGTATGACGTTATGGAGCATTACGTTATAACGTGTGAGGTCATGTGGTATTACATTAGTACGAATATCGTAATATTGTGTTACTTTATGACGTACGACGTCATGTAGTATTACTTTATGACGTAAGACGTCATGTGGCATTACGTTATTGCGAATAACGTTATATTGTGTTACTTTATGACGTATGACGTCATGTAGTATTACGTTATAACGTATGACGGTATGTAGTATTACGTTATTCCGTATAACGTTATATCGTGTTACTTTATGACGTATGACGTCATGTAGTATTACTTTATGACGTACGACGTCATGTAGTATTAGGTTACAACGTATGACGTTATGTATTGTTACGATATAACGTATGCCGTCATGTAGCATTACGTTATAACATATGACGTCTTGTAGTATTACGATATAACGTACAACGTTATATAGAATTACGATATAACGCACAACGTTATGTCGTATTACGTTATAACGTATCATGTCATGTAGCATTACGTTATAACGTATGACTTTATGGAGTATTACGTTATAACGTATGATGTTATGTGCTATTACGTTATTACGAATATCGTAATATTGTGTTACTTTATGACGTATGACGTCATGTAGTATTACTTTATGACGTATGACGTCATGTAGTATTACTTTATGACGTATGACGTCATGTAGTATTACTTTATGACGTATGACGTCATGTAGTATTAGGTTACAACGTATGACGTTATGTATTATTACGATATAACGTATGACGTTATGCAGTATTAGGTTATAACGTATGACGTCATGTAGTTTTGCGTTATAACTTATGACGTTATGTAGTATTACGATATAACGTATGACGTTATGTAGTATTACGATATAACGTATGACGTTATGTAGTATTACGATATAACGTATGACGTTATGTAGTATTACGATATAACGTATGACGTCGTGTAGTATTACGTTACAACGTATGACGTTATGTATTATTACGATATAACGTAATACGTTATGCAGAATTGGGTTATAACGTATGACGTTACGTAGTATTACGTTATAACGTACGATGTTATGGAGTTTTACGTTATAACGTATGACGTCATGTGGTAATACTTTATTACGAATAACGTTATATTGTGTTACTTTATGACGTATGACGACATGTAGTATTAGGTTACAACGTATGACGTTATGTATTATTACGATATAACGTATGACGTCATGTAGTATTACGTTATAACGTATGACGTCATGTAGTATTAGGATATAACGTACAACGTTATGTCGTATTACGTTAGAACGTATCATGTCATGTAGTATTACGTTATAACGTATGACGTTATGGAGTATTACGTTATAACGTATGAGGTCATGTGGTATTACGTTATTACGAATATCGTAATATTGTGTTACTTTAAGACGTATGACGTCATGTAGTATTACATTATGACGTATGACGTCATGTAGTATTAGGTTACAACGTATGACGTTATGTATTATTACGATATAACGTAATACGTTATGCAGAATTGGGTTACAACGTATGACGTCATGTAGTTTTGCGTTATAACGTATGACGTTACGTAGTATTACGTTATAACGTATGATGTTATGGAGTAGTACGTTATAACGTATGAGGTCATGTGGTATTACGTTATTACGAATATCGTAATATTGTGATACTTTATGACGCATGACGCCATGTAGTATTACTTTATTACGTATGACGTTATGCAGTATTAGGTTATAACGTATGATGTCATATACTTTTGCGTTATAACGTATGACGTTATGGAGTATTACGTTATAACGTATGACGTGCTGTGCTTTACGTTATTGCGAATAACGTTATATTGTGTTACTTTATAACGTATGACGTCATGTAGTATTACGTTATAACGTATGGCGTTATGTAGTACTACGATTTAACGTATGACGTCATGTGGTATTACGTTATTGCGAATAACGTTATATTGTGTTACTTTCTGATGTATGACGTCATGTAGTATTACGTTATAGCGTATGACGTTATGGAGCATTACGTTATAACGTGTGAGGTCATGTGGTATTACATTAGTACGAATATCGTAATATTGTGTTACTTTATGACGTACGACGTCATGTAGTATTACTTTATGACGTATGACGTCATGTGGCATTACGTTATTGCGAATAACGTTATATTGTGTTACTTTATGACGTATGACGTCATGTAGTATTACGTTATAACGTATGACGGTATGTAGTATTACGTTATTCCGTATAACGTTATATCGTGTTACTTTATGACGTATGACGTCATGTAGTATTACTTTATGACGTACGACGTCATGTAGTATTAGGTTACAACGTATGACGTTATGTATTATTACGATATAACGTATGCCGTCATGTAGCATTACGTTATAACATATGACGTCATGTAGTATTACGATATAACGTACAACGTTATATAGAATTACGATATAACGCACAACGTTATGTCGTATTACGTTATAACGTATCATGTCATGTAGCATTACGTTATAACGTATGACTTTATGGAGTATTACGTTATAACGTATGATGTTATGTGCTATTACGTTATTACGAATATCGTAATATTGTGTTACTTTATGACGTATGACGTCATGTAGTATTACTTTATGACGTATGACGTCATGTAGTATTACTTTATGACGTATGAGGTCATGTAGTATTAGGTTACAACGTATGACGTTATGTATTATTACGATATAACGTATGACGTTATGCAGTATTAGGTTATAACGTATGACGTCATGTAGTTTTGCGTTATAACTTATGACGTTATGTAGTATTACGATATAACGTACAACGTTATATAGAATTACGATATAACGCACAACGTTATGTCGTATTACGTTATAACGTATCATGTCATGTAGCATTACGTTATAACGTATGACTTTATGGAGTATTACGTTATAACGTATGATGTCATGTGCTATTACGTTATTACGAATATCGTAATATTGTGTTACTTTATGACGTATGACGGTATGTAGTATTACGTTATTCCGTATAACGTTATATAGTGTTACTTTATGAAGTATGACGTTATGTTGTATTACGTTATAGCGTATGACGTTATGGAGTATTACGTTATAACGTATGAGGTCATGTGGTATTACGTTATTACGAATATCGTAATATTGTGATACTTTATGACGTATGACGCCATGTAGTATTACTTTATTACGTATGACGTCATGTAGTATTAGATTACAACGTATGACGTTATGTATTATTACGATATAACGTATGACGTTATGTAGTATTACGATATAACGTATGACGTTATGTAGTATTACGATATAACGTATGACGTTATGTAGTATTACGATATAACGTATGACGTCGTGTAGTATTACGTTACAACGTATGACGTTATGTATTATTACGATATAACGTAATACGTTATGCAGAATTGGGTTATAACGTATGACGTTACGTAGTATTACGTTATAACGTACGATGTTATGGAGTTTTACGTTATAACGTATGACGTCATGTGGTAATACTTTATTACGAATAACGTTATATTGTGTTACTTTATGACGTATGACGACATGTAGTATTAGGTTACAACGTATGACGTTATGTATTATTACGATATAACGTATGACGTTATGCAGTATAAGGTTATAACGTATGACGTCATGTAGTTTTGCGTTATAACGTATGACGTTATGTAGTATTACGATATAACGTATGACGTCATGTAGTATTACGTTATAACGTATGACGTGATGTGGTATTACGTTATTACGAATAACGTTATATTGTGTTACTTTATAACGTATGACGTCATGTAGTATTACGTTATTCCGTATAACGTTATATAGTGTTACGTTATAAAGTATGACGTCATGTAGTATTACGTTATAACGTATGACGTGATGTGGTATTACGTTATTACGAATAACGTTATATTGTGTTACTTTATAACGTATGACGTCATGTAGTATTACGTTATAACGTATGGCGTTATGTAGTATTACGATATAACGTATGACGTCATGTGGTATTACGTTATTGCGAATAACGTTATATTGTGTTACTTTATGACGTATGGCGTCATGTAGTATTACGTTATAACGTATGACGGTATGTAGTGTTACGTTATTGCGAATAACGTTATATTGTGTTACTTTATGACGTATGACGTCATGTAGTATTACGTTACAACGTATGACGTTATGTATTATTACGATATAACGTATGACATTATGTATTATTACGATATAACGTATGACGTCATGTAGTATTACGTAATAACGTATGCCGTCATGTAGTATTACGTTATAACATATGACGTCAT
The DNA here is from genome assembly GCF_910591885.1 of Bombus terrestris. Lineage (NCBI taxonomy): Eukaryota > Metazoa > Arthropoda > Insecta > Hymenoptera > Apidae > Bombus > Bombus terrestris. The sequence goes on from NW_025963557.1 coordinate 2,572,064, forward strand.
GTAGTATTACGATATAACGTACAACGTTATATAGAATTACGATATAACGCACAACGTTATGTCGTATTACGTTATAACGTATCATGTCATGTAGTATTACGTTATAACGTATGACGTTATGGAGTATTACGTTATAACGTATGAGGTCATGTGGTATTACGTTATTACGAATAACGTTATATTGTGTTACTTTATGACGTATGACGTCATGTAGTATTACTTTATGACGTATGACCTCATGTAGTATTAGGTTACAACGTATGACGTTATGTATTATTACGATATAACGTATGACGTTATGTATTATTACGATATAACGTATGACGTTATGTAGTATTACGATATAACGTATGACGTCATGTGGTGTTATGTAATTGCGAATAACGTTATATTGTGTTACTTTATGACGTATGACGACATGTAGTATTAGGTTGCAACGTATGACGTTATGTATTATTACGATATAACGTATGACGTTATGCAGTGTTAGGTTATAACGTATGACGTCATGTAGTTTTGCGTTATAACGTATGACGTTATGTAGTATTACGATACAACGTATGACGTCATGTAGTATTACGTTATAACGGATGCCGTCATGTAGCATTACGTTATAACATATGACGTCATGTGGTATTACGATATAACGTACAACGTTATATAGAATTACGATATAACGCACAACGTTATGTCGTATTACGTTATAACGTATCATGTCATGTAGTATTACGTTATAACGTATGACGTTATGGAGTATTACGTTATAACGTATGAGGTCATGTGGTATTACGTTATTACGAATATCGTAATATTGTGTTACTTTAAGACGTATGACGTCATGTAGTATTACATTATGACGTATGACGTCATGTAGTAGTAGGTTACAACGTATGACGTTATGTATTATTACGATATAACGTAATACGTTATGCAGAATTGGGTTACAACGTATGACGTCATGTAGTTTTGCGTTATAACGTATGACGTTACGTAGTATTACGTTATAACGTATGATGTTATGGAGTAGTACGTTATAACGTATGAGGTCATGTGGTATTACGTTATTACGAATATCGTAATATTGTGATACTTTATGACGCATGACGCCATGTAGTATTACTTTATTACGTATGACGTTATGCAGTATTAGGTTATAACGTATGATGTCATATACTTTTGCGTTATAACGTATGACGTTATGGAGTATTACGTTATAACGTATGACGTGCTGTGCTTTACGTTATTGCGAATAACGTTATATTGTGTTACTTTATAACGTATGACGTCATGTAGTATTACGTTATAACGTATGGCGTTATGTAGTACTACGATTTAACGTATGACGTCATGTGGTATTACGTTATTGCGAATAACGTTATATTGTGTTACTTTCTGATGTATGACGTCATGTAGTATTACGTTATAGCGTATGACGTTATGGAGCATTACGTTATAACGTGTGAGGTCATGTGGTATTACATTAGTACGAATATCGTAATATTGTGTTACTTTATGACGTACGACGTCATGTAGTATTACTTTATGACGTATGACGTCATGTGGCATACGTTATTGCGAATAACGTTATATTGTGTTACTTTATGACGTATGACGTCATGTAGTATTACGTTATAACGTATGACGGTATGTAGTATTACGTTATTCCGTATAACGTTATATCGTGTTACTTTATGACGTATGACGTCATGTAGTATTACTTTATGACGTACGACGTCATGTAGTATTAGGTTACAACGTATGACGTTATGTATTATTACGATATAACGTATGCCGTCATGTAGCATTACGTTATAACATATGACGTCATGTAGTATTACGATATAACGTACAACGTTATATAGAATTACGATATAACGCACAACGTTATGTCGTATTACGTTATAACGTATCATGTCATGTAGCATTACGTTATAACGTATGACTTTATGGAGTATTACGTTATAACGTATGATGTTATGTGCTATTACGTTATTACGAATATCGTAATATTGTGTTACTTTATGACGTATGACGTCATGTAGTATTACTTTATGACGTATGACGTCATGTAGTATTACTTTATGACGTATGACGTCATGTAGTATTAGGTTACAACGTATGACGTTATGTATTATTACGATATAACGTATGACGTTATGCAGTATTAGGTTATAACGTATGACGTCATGTAGTTTTGCGTTATAACTTATGACGTTATGTAGTATTACGATATAACGTACAACGTTATATAGAATTACGATATAACGCACAACGTTATGTCGTATTACGTTATAACGTATCATGTCATGTAGCATTACGTTATAACGTATGACTTTATGGAGTATTACGTTATAACGTATGATGTCATGTGCTATTACGTTATTACGAATATCGTAATATTGTGTTACTTTATGACGTATGACGGTATGTAGTATTACGTTATTCCGTATAACGTTATATAGTGTTACTTTATGAAGTATGACGTTATGTTGTATTACGTTATAGCGTATGACGTTATGGAGTATTACGTTATAACGTATGAGGTCATGTGGTATTACGTTATTACGAATATCGTAATATTGTGATACTTTATGACGTATGACGCCATGTAGTATTACTTTATTACGTATGACGTCATGTAGTATTAGATTACAACGTATGACGTTATGTATTATTACGATATAACGTATGACGTTATGTAGTATTACGATATAACGTATGACGTTATGTAGTATTACGATATAACGTATGACGTTATGTAGTATTACGATATAACGTATGACGTCGTGTAGTATTACGTTACAACGTATGACGTTATGTATTATTACGATATAACGTAATACGTTATGCAGAATTGGGTTATAACGTATGACGTTACGTAGTATTACGTTATAACGTACGATGTTATGGAGTTTTACGTTATAACGTATGACGTCATGTGGTAATACTTTATTACGAATAACGTTATATTGTGTTACTTTATGACGTATGACGACATGTAGTATTAGGTTACAACGTATGACGTTATGTATTATTACGATATAACGTATGACGTTATGCAGTATAAGGTTATAACGTATGACGTCATGTAGTTTTGCGTTATAACGTATGACGTTATGTAGTATTACGATATAACGTATGACGTCATGTAGTATTACGTTATAACGTATGACGTGATGTGGTATTACGTTATTACGAATAACGTTATATTGTGTTACTTTATAACGTATGACGTCATGTAGTATTACGTTATTCCGTATAACGTTATATAGTGTTACGTTATAAAGTATGACGTCATGTAGTATTACGTTATAACGTATGACGTGATGTGGTATTACGTTATTACGAATAACGTTATATTGTGTTACTTTATAACGTATGACGTCATGTAGTATTACGTTATAACGTATGGCGTTATGTAGTATTACGATATAACGTATGACGTCATGTGGTATTACGTTATTGCGAATAACGTTATATTGTGTTACTTTATGACGTATGGCGTCATGTAGTATTACGTTATAACGTATGACGGTATGTAGTGTTACGTTATTGCGAATAACGTTATATTGTGTTACTTTATGACGTATGACGTCATGTAGTATTACGTTATAACGTATGACGGTATGTATTATTACGATATAACGTATGACGTTATGTATTATTACGATATAACGTATGACGTCATGTAGTATTACGTAATAACGTATGCCGTCATGTAGTATTACGTTATAACATATGACGTCATGTAGTATTACGATATAACGTACAACGTTATATAGAATTACGATATAACGCACAACGTTATGTCGTATTACGTTATAACGTATCATGTCATGTAGTATTACGTTATAACGTATGACGTTATGGAGTATTACGTTATAACGTATGAGGTCATGTAGTATTACGTTATTACGAATAACGTTATATTGTGTTACTTTATGACGTATGACGTCATGTAGTATTAGGTTACAACGTATGACGTTATGTATTATTACGATATAACGTATGACATTATGTATTATTACGATATAACGTATGACGTCATGTAGTATTACGTAATAACGTATGCCGTCATGTAGTATTACGTTATAACATATGACGTCATGTAGTATTACGATATAACGTACAACGTTATATAGAATTACGATATAACGCACAACGTTATGTCGTATTACGTTATAACGTATCATGTCATGTAGTATTACGTTATAACGTATGACGTTATGGAGTATTACGTTATAACGTATGAGGTCATGTGGTATTACGTTATTACGAATAACGTTATATTGTGTTACTTTATGACGTATGACGTCATGTAGTATTACTTTATGACGTATGACCTCATGTAGTATTAGGTTACAACGTATGACGTTATGTATTATTACGATATAACGTATGACGTTATGTATTATTACGATATAACGTATGACGTTATGTAGTATTACGATATAACGTATGACGTCATGTGGTGTTATGTAATTGCGAATAACGTTATATTGTGTTACTTTATGACGTATGACGACATGTAGTATTAGGTTGCAACGTATGACGTTATGTATTATTACGATATAACGTATGACGTTATGCAGTGTTAGGTTATAACGTATGACGTCATGTAGTTTTGCGTTATAACGTATGACGTTATGTAGTATTACGATACAACGTATGACGTCATGTGGTGTTACGTTATTGCGAATAACGTTATATAGTGTTACTTTAAGAAGTATGACGTTATGTTGTATTACCTTATAGCGTATGACGTCATGTGGTATTACGTTATTACGAATAACGTTATATTGTGTTACTTTATGTAGTATGACTTATGTAGTATGACGTGATGGAACATTTCTTTATAATGCATGACGTTATGTAGCATTACGGTATTACGAATAACGTTGTACTGTGTTACTTTATAACGTATGACGTTATGTAGTGTTACGTTATAACGTATGACGTCGTGTAGTATTACGTTATAACGTATGACGTTATGTATTATTACGATATAACGTAATACGTTATGCAGAATTGGGTCATAACGTATGACGTCATGTAGTTTTGCGTTATAACGTATGACTTTACGTAGCTTTACGTTATAACGCATGATGTTATGGAGTATTACGTTATAACGTATGACGGCATGTGGTAATACTTTATTACGAATAACGTTATATTGTGTTACTTTATGACGTATGACGTCCTGTAGTATTAGGTTACAACGTATGACGTTATGGAGCATTACGTTATAACATATGAGGTCATGTGGTATTACATTAGTACGAATATCGTAATATTGTGTTACCTTATGGCGTATGACGTCATGTAGTATTAGGTTACAACGTATGACGTTATGTATTATTACGATATAACGTATGACGTCATGTAGTATTACGTTATAACGTATCATGTCATGTAGTATTACGATATAACGTACAACGTTATGTCGTATTACGTTATAACGTATCATGTCATGTAGTATTACGTTATAACGTATGACGTTATGGAGTATTACGTTATAACGTATGAGGTCATGTTGTATTACGTTATTACGAATAACGTTATATTGTGTTACTTTATGACGTATGACGTCATGTAGTATTAGGTTACAACGTATGACGTTATGTATTATTACGATATAACGTATGACGTCATGTAGTATTACGTTATAACGTATCATGTCATGTAGTATTACGTCATAACGTATGCCGTCATGTAGTATTACGTTATAACATATGACGTCATGTAGTAATACGATATAACGTACAACGTTATATAGAATTACGATATAACGCACAACGTTATGTCGTATTACGTTATAACGTATCATGTCATGTAGTATTACGTTATAACGTATGACGCTATGGAGTATTACGTTATAACGTATGAGGTCATGTGGTATTACGTTATTACGAATAACGTTATATTGTGTTACTTTATGACGTATGGCGTCATGTAGTATTAGGTTACAACGTATGACGTTATGTATTATTACGATATAACGTATGACGTTATGCAGTATTAGGTTATAACGTATGACGTCATGTAGTTTTGCGTTATAACTTATGACGTTATGTAGTATTACGATACAACGTATGACGTCATGTGGTGTTACGTTATTGCGAATAACGTTATATTGTGTTACTTTATGACGTATGACGTCATGTAGTATTACGTTATAACGTATGACGGTATGTAGTATTACGTTATTCCGTATAACGTTATATAGTGTTACTTTATGAAGTATGACGTTATGTTGTATTACGTCATAGCGTATGACGTTATGGAGCATTACGTTATAACGTATGAGGTCATGTGGTATTACATTAGTACGAATATCGTAATATTGTGTTACTTTATGACGTATGACGTCATGTAGTATTACTTTATGACGTATGACGGTATGTAGTATTACGTTATTCCGTATAACGTTATATAGTGTTACGTTATAAAGTATGACGTCGTGTAGTATTACGTTATAACGTATGACTTTATGGAGTATTACGTTATAACGTATGATGTCATGTGGTATTACGTTATTACGAATATCGTAATATTGTGTTTCTTTATGACGTATGACGTCATGTAGTATTACTTTGTGACGTATGACGTCATGTAGTATTACTTTATGACGTATGACGACATGTAGTATTAGGTTACAACGTATGACGTTATGTATTATTACGATATAACGTATGACGTCATGTAGTATAAGGTTATAACGTATGACGTCATGTAGTTTTGCGTTATAACGTATGACGTTATGTAGTATTACGATATAACGTATGACGTCATGTAGTATTACGTTATAACGTATGACGTGATGTGGTATTACGTTATTACGAATAACGTTATATTGTGTTACTTTATAACGTATGACGTCATGTAGTATTACGTTATAACGTATGACGTGATGTGGTATTACGTTATTACGAATAACGTTATATTGTGTTACTTTATAACGTATGACGTCATGTAGTATTACGTTATTCCGCATAACGTTATATAGTGTTACTTTATGAAGTATGACGTTATGTTGTATTACGTTATAGCGTATGACGTTATGGAGTATTACGTTATAACGTATGAGGTCATGTGGTATTACGTTATTACGAATATCGTAATATTGTGATACTTTATGACGTATGACGCCATGTAGTATTACTTTATTACGTATGACGTCATGTAGTATTAGATTACAACGTATGACGTTATGTATTATTACGATATAACGTATGACGTTATGTAGTATTACGATATAACGTATGACGTTATGTAGTATTACGATATAACGTATGACGTTATGTAGTATTACGATATAACGTATGACGTCGTGTAGTATTACGTTACAACGTATGACGTTATGTATTATTACGATATAACGTAATACGTTATGCAGAATTGGGTTATAACGTATGACGTTACGTAGTATTACGTTATAACGTACGATGTTATGGAGTTTTACGTTATAACGTATGACGTCATGTGGTAATACTTTATTACGAATAACGTTATATTGTGTTACTTTATGACGTATGACGACATGTAGTATTAGGTTACAACGTATGACGTTATGTATTATTACGATATAACGTATGACGTTATGCAGTATAAGGTTATAACGTATGACGTCATGTAGTTTTGCGTTATAACGTATGACGTTATGTAGTATTACGATATAACGTATGACGTCATGTAGTATTACGTTATAACGTATGACGTGATGTGGTATTACGTTATTACGAATAACGTTATATTGTGTTACTTTATAACGTATGACGTAATGTAGTATTACGTTATTCCGTATAACGTTATATAGTGTTACGTTATAAAGTATGACGTCATGTAGTATTACGTTATAACGTATGACGTGATGTGGTATTACGTTATAACGAATAACGTTATATTGTGTTACTTTATAACGTATGACGTCATGTAGTATTACGTTATAACGTATGGCGTTATGTAGTATTACGATATAACGTATGACGTCATGTGGTATTACGTTATTGCGAATAACGTTATATTGTGTTACTTTATGACGTATGGCGTCATGTAGTATTACGTTATAACGTATGACGGTATGTAGTGTTACGTTATTGCGAATAACGTTATATTGTGTTACTTTATGACGTATGACGTCATGTAGTATTACGTTATAACGTATGACGGTATGTATTATTACGATATAACGTATGACGTTATGTATTATTACGATATAACGTATGACGTCATGTAGTATTACGTAATAACGTATGCCGTCATGTAGTATTACGTTATAACATATGACGTCATGTAGTATTACGATATAACGTACAACGTTATATAGAATTACGATATAACGCACAACGTTATGTCGTATTACGTTATAACGTATCATGTCATGTAGTATTACGTTATAACGTATGACGTTATGGAGTATTACGTTATAACGTATGAGGTCATGTAGTATTACGTTATTACGAATAACGTTATATTGTGTTACTTTATGACGTATGACGTCATGTAGTATTAGGTTACAACGTATGACGTTATGTATTATTACGATATAACGTATGACGTTATGTATTATTACGATATAACGTATGACGTCATGTAGTATTACGTAATAACGTATGCCGTCATGTAGTATTACGTTATAACATATGACGTCATGTAGTATTACGATATAACGTACAACGTTATATAGAATTACGATATAACGAACAACGTTATGTCGTATTACGTTATAACGTATCATGTCATGTAGTATTACGTTATAACGTATGACGTTATGGAGTATTACGTTATAACGTATGAGGTCATGTGGTATTACGTTATTACGAATAACGTTATATTGTGTTACTTTATGACGTATGACGTCATGTAGTATTACTTTATGACGTATGACCTCATGTAGTATTAGGTTACAACGTATGACGTTATGTATTATTACGATATAACGTATGACGTTATGTATTATTACGATATAACGTATGACGTTATGTAGTATTACGATATAACGTATGACGTCATGTGGTGTTATGTAATTGCGAATAACGTTATATTGTGTTACTTTATGACGTATGACGACATGTGGTATTAGGTTGCAACGTATGACGTTATGTATTATTACGATATAACGTATGACGTTATGCAGTATTAGGTTATAACGTATGACGTCATGTAGTTTTGCGTTATAACGTATGACGTTATGTAGTATTACGATACAACGTATGACGTCATGTGGTGTTACGTTATTGCGAATAACGTTATATAGTGTTACTTTAAGAAGTATGACGTTATGTTGTATTACCTTATAGCGTATGACGTCATGTGGTATTACGTTATTACGAATAACGTTATATTGTGTTACTTTATGTAGTATGACTTATGTAGTATGACGTGATGTAACATTTCTTTATAATGCATGACGTTATGTAGCATTACGGTATTACGAATAACGTTGTACTGTGTTACTTTATAACGTATGACGTTATGTAGTGTTACGTTATAACGTATGACGTCGTGTAGTATTACGTTATAACGTATGACGTTATGTATTATTACGATATAACGTAATACGTTATGCAGAATTGGGTTATAACGTATGACGTCATGTAGTTTTGCGTTATAACGTATCATGTCATGTAGTATTACGATATAACGTACAACGTTATGTCGTATTACGTTATAACGTATCATGTCATGTAGTATTACGTTATAACGTATGACGTTATGGAGTATTACGTTATAACGTATGAGGTCATGTTGTATTACGTTATTACGAATAACGTTATATTGTGTTACTTTATGACGTATGACGTCATGTAGTATTAGGTTACAACGTATGACGTTATGTATTATTACGATATAACGTATGACGTCATGTAGTATTACGTTATAACGTATCATGTCATGTAGTATTACGTCATAACGTATGCCGTCATGTAGTATTACGTTATAACATATGACGTCATGTAGTAATACGATATAACTTACAACGTTATATAGAATTACGATATAACGCACAACGTTATGTCGTATTACGTTATAACGTATCATGTCATGTAGTATTACGTTATAACGTATGACGCTATGGAGTATTACGTTATAACGTATGAGGTCATGTGGTATTACGTTATTACGAATAACGTTATATTGTGTTACTTTATGACGTATGGCGTCATGTAGTATTAGGTTACAACGTATGACGTTATGTATTATTACGATATAACGTATGACGTTATGCAGTATTAGGTTATAACGTATGACGTCATGTAGTTTTGCGTTATAACTTATGACGTTATGTAGTATTACGATACAACGTATGACGTCATGTGGTGTTACGTTATTGCGAATAACGTTATATTGTGTTACTTTATGACGTATGACGTCATGTAGTATTACGTTATAACGTATGACGGTATGTAGTATTACGTTATTCCGTATAACGTTATATAGTGTTACTTTATGAAGTATGACGTTATGTTGTATTACGTTATAGCGTATGACGTTATGGAGCATTACGTTATAACGTATGAGGTCATGTGGTATTACATTAGTACGAATATCGTAATATTGTGTTACTTTATGTCGTATGACGTCATGTAGTATTACTTTATGACGTATGACGGTATGTAGTATTACGTTATTCTGTATAACGTTATATAGTGTTACGTTATAAAGTATGACGTCGTGTAGTATTACGTTATAACGTATGACTTTATGGAGTATTACGTTATAACGTATGATGTCATGTGGTATTACGTTATTACGAATATCGTAATATTGTGTTTCTTTATGACGTATGACGTCATGTAGTATTACTTTGTGACGTATGACGTCATGTAGTATTACTTTATGACGTATGACGACATGTAGTATTAGGTTACAACGTATGACGTTATGTATTATTACGATATAACGTATGACGTCATGTAGTATAAGGTTATAACGTATGACGTCATGTAGTTTTGCGTTATAACGTATGACGTTATGTAGTATTACGATATAACGTATGACGTCATGTAGTATTACGTTATAACGTATGACGTGATGTGGTATTACGTTATTACGAATAACGTTATATTGTGTTACTTTATAACGTATGACGTCATGTAGTATTACGTTATAACGTATGACGTGATGTGGTATTACGTTATTACGAATAACGTTATATTGTGTTACTTTATAACGTATGACGTCATGTAGTATTACGTTATAACGTATGACGTGATGTGGTATTACGTTATTACGAATAACGTTATATTGTGTTACTTTATAACGTATGACGTCATGTAGTATTACGTTATAACGTATGGCGTTATGTAGTATTACTATATAACGTATGACGTCATGTGGTATTACGTTATTGCGAATAACGTTATATTGTGTTACTTTATGACGTATGGCGTCATGTAGTATTACGTTATAACGTATGACGGTATGTAGTGTTAGGTTATTGCGAATAACGTTATATTGTGTTACTTTATGTAGTATGACTTATGTAGTATGACGTGATGTAACATTTGTTTATAATGTATGACGTTATGTAGCATTACGGTATTACGAATAACGTTGTACTGTGTTACTTTATAACGTATGACGTTATGTAGTGTTACGTTATAACGTATGACGTCGTGTAGTATTACGTTATAACGTATGACGTTATGTATTATTACGATATAACGTAATACGTTATGCAGAATTGGGTTATAACGTATGACGTCATGTAGTTTTGCGTTATAACGTATGACTTTACGTAGTTTTACGTTATAACGTATGACGTCATGTGGTAATACTTTATTACGAATAACGTTATATTGTGTTACTTTATGACGTATGACGTCCTGTAGTATTAGGTTACAACGTATGACGTTATGTATTATTACGATATAACGTATGACGTTATGCAGTATTAGGTTATAACGTATGACGTCATGTAGTTTTGCGTTATAACGTATGACGTTATGTAGTATTACGATATAACGTATGACGTCATGTGCTATTACGTTATTGCGAATAACGTTATATTGTGTCACTTTATGACGTATGACGTCATGTAGTATTACGTTTTAACGTATGACGGTATGTAGTATTGCGTTATTCCGTATAACGTTATATAGTGTTACATTATAAAGTATGACGTCGTGTAGTATTACGTTATAACGTATGACGTTATGTATTATTACGATATAACGTATGACGTCATGTAGTTTTGCGTTATAACGTATGATGTTATGGAGTATTACGTTATAACGTATGACGTCATGTGGTAATACTTTATTACGAATAACGTTATATTGTGTTACTTTATGACGTATGACGTCATGTAGTATTAGGTTACAACGTATGACGTTATGTATTATTACGATATAACGTATGACGTTATGCAGTATTAGCTTATAACGTATGACGTCATGTAGTTTTGCGTTATAACTTATGACGTTATGTAGTATTGCGATACAACGTATGACGTCATGTGGTGTTACGTTATTGCGAATAACGTTATATTGTGTTACTTTATGACGTATGACGTCATGTAGTATTACGTTATAACGTATGACGGTATGTAGTATTACGTTATTCCGTATAACGTTATATAGTGTTACTTTATGATGTATGACGTTATGTTGTATTACGTTATAGCGTATGACGTTATGGAGCATTACGTTATAACATATGAGGTCATGTGGTATTACATTAGTGCGAATATCGTAATATTGTGTTACTTTATGGCGTATGACGTCATGTAGTATTACTTTGTGACGTATGACGGTATGTAGTACTACGTTATTCCGTATAACGTTATATAGTGTTACGTTATAAAGTATGACGTCGTTTAGTATTACGTTATAACGTAGGACGTTATGTATTATTACGATATAACGTATGACGTCATGTAGTATTACGTTATAACGTATGACGTCATGTAGTATTACGATATAACGTACAACGTTATGTCGTATTACGTTATAACGTATGACGTCATGTAGTATTACGTTATAACGTATGACGTTATGTAGTATTACGTTATAACGTATGAGGTCATGTGGTATTACGTTATTACGAATAACGTTATATTGTGTTACTTTATGACGTATGACGTCATGTAGTATTAGGTTACAACGTATGACGTTATGTATTATTACGATATAACGTATGACGTCATGTAGTATTACGTTATAACGTATCATGTCATGTAGTATTACGTCATAACGTATGCCGTCATGTAGTATTACGTTATTACATATGACGTCATGTAGTAATACGATATAACGTACAACGTTATATAGAATTACGATATAACGCACAACGTTATGTCGTATTACGTTATAACGTATCATGTCATGTAGTATTACGTTATAACGTATGACGTTATGTAGTATTACGATACAACGTATGACGTCATGTGGCGTTACGTTATTGCGAATAACGTTATATTGTGTTACTTTATGACGTATGACGTCATGTAGTATTACGTTATAACGTATGACGGTATGTAGTATTACGTTATTCCGTATAACGTTATATAGTGTTACGTTATAAAGTATGACGTCGTGTAGTATTACGTTATAACGTATGACTTTATGGAGTATTACGTTATAACGTATGATGTCATGTGGTATTACGTTATAACGTATGACGTTATGTATTATTACGATATAACGTAATACGTTATGCAGAATTGGGTTATAACGTATGACGTCATGTAGTTTTGCGTTATAACGTATGACTTTACGTAGTATTACGTTATAACGTATGATGTTATGGAGTATTACGTTATAACGTATGACGTCATGTGGTAATACTTTATTACGAATAACGTTATATTGTGTTACTTTATGACGTATGACGTCATGTAGTATTACGTTATAACGTATGACGGTATGTAGTATTACGTTATTCCGTATAACGTTATATAGTGTTACTTTATGAAGTATGACGTTATGTTGTATTACGTTATAGCGTATGACGTTATGGAGCATTACGTTATAACGTATGAGGTCATGTGGTATTACATTAGTACGAATATCGTAATATTGTGTTACTTTATGACGTATGACGTCATGTAGTATTACTTTATGACGTATGACGGTTTGTAGTATTACGTTATTCCGTATAACGTTATATAGTGTTACGTTATAAAGTATGACGTCGTGTAGTATTACGTTATAACGTATGACTTTATGGAGTATTACGTTATAACGTATGATGTCATGTGGTATTACGTTATTACGAATATCGTAATATTGTGTTTCTTTATGCTGTATGACGTCATGTAGTATTACTTTGTGACGTATGACGTCATGTAGTATTACTTTATGACGTATGACGACATGTAGTATTAGGTTACAACGTATGACGTTATGTATTATTACGATATAACGTATGACGTCATGTAGTATAAGGTTATAACGTATGACGTCATGTAGTTTTGCGTTATAACGTATGACGTTATGTAGTATTACGATATAACGTATGACGTCATGTAGTATTACGTTATAACGTATGACGTGATGTGGTATTACGTTATTACGAATAACGTTATATTGTGTTACTTTATAACGTATGACGTCATGTAGTATTACGTTATAACGTATGACGTGATGTGGTATTACGTTATTACGAATAACGTTATATTGTGTTACTTTATAACGTATGACGTCATGTAGTATTACGTTATAACGTATGACGTGATGTGGTATTACGTTATTACGAATAACGTTATATTGTGTTACTTTATAACGTATGACGTCATGTAGTATTACGTTATAACGTATGGCGTTATGTAGTATTACTATATAACGTATGACGTCATGTGGTATTACGTTATTGCGAATAACGTTATATTGTGTTACTTTATGACGTATGGCGTCATGTAGTATTACGTTATAACGTATGACGGTATGTAGTGTTAGGTTATTGCGAATAACGTTATATTGTGTTACTTTATGTAGTATGACTTATGTAGTATGACGTGATGTAACATTTGTTTATAATGTATGACGTTATGTAGCATTACGGTATTACGAATAACGTTGTACTGTGTTACTTTATAACGTATGACGTTATGTAGTGTTACGTTATAACGTATGACGTCGTGTAGTATTACGTTATAACGTATGACGTCATGTGGCGTTACGTTATTGCGAATAACGTTATATTGTGTTACTTTATGACGTATGACGTCATGTAGTATTACGTTATAACGTATGACGGTATGTAGTATTACGTTATTCCGTATAACGTTATATAGTGTTACGTTATAAAGTATGACGTCGTGTAGTATTACGTTATAACGTATGACTTTATGGAGTATTACGTTATAACGTATGATGTCATGTGGTATTACGTTATAACGTATGACGTTATGTATTATTACGATATAACGTAATACGTTATGCAGAATTGGGTTATAACGTATGACGTCATGTAGTTTTGCGTTATAACGTATGACTTTACGTAGTATTACGTTATAACGTATGATGTTATGGAGTATTACGTTATAACGTATGACGTCATGTGGTAATACTTTATTACGAATAACGTTATATTGTGTTACTTTATGACGTATGACGTCATGTAGTATTAGGTTACAACGTATGACGTTATGTATTATTACGATATAACGTATGACGTTATGCAGTATTAGCTTATAACGTATGACGTCATGTAGTTTTGCGTTATAACGTATGACGTCATGTAGTATTACGATATAACGTACAACGTTATGTCGTATTACGTTATAACGTATCATGTCATGTAGTATTACGTTATAACGTATGACGTTATGGAGTATTACGTTATAACGTATGAGGTCATGTGGTATTACGTTATTACGAATAACGTTATATTGTGTTACTTTATGACGTATGACGTCATGTAGTATTAGGTTACAACGTATGACGTTATGTATTATTACGATATAACTTATGACGTTATGTATTATTACGATATAACGTATGACTTTATGTAGTATTACGATATAACGTATGACGTCATGTGGTGTTATGTAATTGCGAATAACGTTATATTGTGTTACTTTATGACGTATGACGACATGTAGTATTAGGTTGCAACGTATGACGTTGTATTATTGTATTATTGTATGTATTATTACGATATAACGTATGACGTTATGCAGTATTAGGTTATAACGTATGACGTCATGTAGTTTTGCGTTATAACGTATGACGTTATGTAGTATTACGATACAACGTATGACGTCATGTGGTGTTACGTTATTGCGAATAACGTTATATAGTGTTACTTTAAGAAGTATGACGTTATGTTGTATTACCTTATAGCGTATGACGTCATGTGGTATTACGTTATTACGAATAACGTTATATTGTGTTACTTTATGTAGTATGACTTATGTAGTATGACGTGATGTAACATTTGTTTATAATGTATGACGTTATGTAGCATTACGGTATTACGAATAACGTTGTACTGTGTTACTTTATAACGTATGACGTTATGTAGTGTTACGTTATAACGTATGACGTCGTGTAGTATTACGTTATAACGTATGACGTTATGTATTATTACGATATAACGTAATACGTTATGCAGAATTGGGTTATAACGTATGACGTCATGTAGTTTTGCGTTATAACGTATGACTTTACGTAGTTTTACGTTATAACGTATGATGTTATGGAGTATTACGTTATAACGTATGACGTCATGTGGTAATACTTTATTACGAATAACGTTATATTGTGTTACTTTATGACGTATGACGTCCTGTAGTATTAGGTTACAACGTATGACGTTATGTATTATTACGATATAACGTATGACGTTATGCAGTATTAGGTTATAACGTATGACGTCATGTAGTTTTGCGTTATAACGTATGACGTTATGTAGTATTACGATATAACGTATGACGTCATGTGCTATTACGTTATTGCGAATAACGTTATATTGTGTCACTTTATGACGTATGACGTGATGTAGTATTACGTTTTAACGTATGACGGTATGTAGTATTGCGTTATTCCGTATAATGTTATATAGTGTTACATTATAAAGTATGACGTCGTGTAGTATTACGTTATAACGTATGACGTTATGTATTGTTACGATATAACGTATGACGTTATGTATTATTACGTTATAACGTATGATGTTATGGAGTATTACGTTATAACGTATGACGTCATGTGGTAATACTTTATTACGAATAACGTTATATTGTGTTACTTTATGACGTATGACGTCCTGTAGTATTAGGTTACAACGTATGGCGTTATGTATTATTACGATATAACGTATGACGTTATGCAGTATTAGGTTATAACGTATGACGTCATGTAGTTTTGCGTTATAACGTATGACGTTATGTAGTATTACGATATAACGTATGACGTCATGTGCTATTACGTTATTGCGAATAACGTTATATTGTGTCACTTTATGACGTATGACGTCATGTAGTATTACGTTTTAACGTATGACGGTATGTAGTATTGCGTTATTCCGTATAACGTTATATAGTGTTACATTATAAAGTATGACGTCGTGTAGTATTACGTTATAACGTATGACGTTATGTATTATTACGATATAACGTATGACGTCATGTAGTTTTGCGTTATAACGTATGATGTTATGGAGTATTACGTGATAACGTATGACGTCATATGGTAATACTTTATTACGAATAACGTTATATTGTGTTACTTTATGACGTATGACGTCATGTAGTATTAGGTTACAACGTATGACGTTATGTATTATTACGATATAACGTATGACGTTATGCAGTATTAGCTTATAACGTATGACGTCATGTAGTTTTGCGTTATAACTTATGACGTTATGTAGTATTGCGATACAACGTATGACGTCATGTGGTGTTACGTTATTGCGAATAACGTTATATTGTGTTACTTTATGACGTATGACGTCATGTAGTATTACGTTATAACGTATGACGGTATGTAGTATTACGTTATTCCGTATAACGTTATATAGTGTTACTTTATGATGTATGACGTTATGTTGTATTACGTTATAGCGTATGACGTTATGGAGCATTACGTTATAACATATGAGGTCATGTGGTATTACATTAGTACGAATATCGTAATATTGTGTTACTTTATGGCGTATGACGTCATGTAGTATTACTTTGTGACGTATGACGGTATGTAGTATTACGTTATTCCGTATAACGTTATATAGTGTTACGTTATAAAGTATGACGTCGTTTAGTATTACGTTATAACGTAGGACGTTATGTATTATTACGATATAACGTATGACGTCATGTAGTATTACGTTATAACGTATGACGTCATGTAGTATTACGATATAACGTACAACGTTATGTCGTATTACGTTATAACGTATCATGTCATGTAGTATTACGTTATAACGTATGACGTTATGGAGTATTACGTTATAACGTATGAGGTCATGTGGTATTACGTTATTACGAATAACGTTATATTGTGTTACTTTATGACGTATGACGTCATGTAGTATTAGGTTACAACGTATGACGTTATGTATTATTACGATATAACGTATGACGTCATGTAGTATTACGTTATAACGTATCATGTCATGTAGTATTACGTCATAACGTATGCCGTCATGTAGTATTACGTTATAACATATGACGTCATGTAGTAATACGATATAACGTACAACGTTATATAGAATTACGATATAACGCACAACGTTATGTCGTATTACGTTATAACGTATCATGTCATGTAGTATTACGTTATAACGTATGACGTTATGGAGTATTACGTTATAACGTATGAGGTCATGTGGTATTACGTTATTACGAATAACGTTATATTGTGTTACTTTATGACGTATGACGTCATGTAGTATTACTTCATGACGTATGACCTCATATAGAATTAGGTTACAACGTATGACGTTATGTACTATTACGATATAACCTATGACGTTATGTATTATTACGATATAACGTATGACGTCATGTAGTATTACGTTATAACGTATGCCGTCATGTAGCATTACGTTATAACATATGACGTCATGTAGTATTACGATATAACGTACAACGTTATATAGAATTACGATATAACGCACAACGTTATGTCGTATTACGTTATAACGTATCATGTCATGTAGCATTACGTTATAACGTATGACTTTATGGAGTATTACGTTATAACGTATGATGTCATGTGGTATTACGTTATTACAAATATCGTAATATTGTGTTACTTTATGACGTATGACGTCATGTAGTATTACTTTATGACGTATGACGTCATGTTGTATTACGTTATAACGTATGACGTTATGGAGTATTACGTTATAACGTATGAGGTCATGTGGTATTACGTTATTACGAATAACGTTATATTGTGTTACTTTATGACGTATGACGTCATGTAGTATTACTTTATGACGTATGACGTCATGTTGTATTAGGTTACAACGTATGACGTTATGTATTATTACGATATAACGTATGACGTTATGTATTATTACGATATAACGTATGACGTTATGCAGTATTATGTTATAACGTATGACGTCATGTAGTTTTGCGTTATAACGTATGCCGTCATGTAGCATTACGTTATAACATATGACGTCATGTAGTATTACGATATAACGTACAACGTTATATAGAATTACGATATAACGCACAACGTTATGTCGTATTACGTTATAACGTATCATGTCATGTAGCATTACGTTATAACGTATGACTTTATGGAGTATTACGTTATAACGTATGATGTCATGTGGTATTACGTTATTGCGAATAACGTTATATTGTGTTACTTTATGACGTATGACGTCATGTAGTATTACTTTATGACGTATGACGACATGGAGTATTAGGTTACAACGTATGACGTTATGTATTATTACGATATAACGTATGACGTCATGTAGTATAAGGTTATAACGTATGACGTCATGTAGTTTTGCGTTATAACGTCTGACGTTATGTAGTATTACGATATAACGTATGACGTCATGTAGTATTACGTTATAACGTATGACGTGATGTGGTATTACGTTATTACGAATAACGTTATATTGTGTTACTTTATAACGTATGACGTCATGTAGTATTACGTTATAACGTATGGCGTTATGTAGTATTACGATATAACGTATGACGTCATGTGGTATTACGTTATTGCGAATAACGTTATATTGTGTTACTTTATGACGTATGGCGTCATGTAGTATTACGTTATAACGTATGACGGTATGTAGTGTTAGGTTATTGCGAATAACGTTATATTGTGTTACTTTATGACGTATGACGTCATGTAGTATTACGTTATAACGTATGACGGTATGTAGTATTACGTTATTCCGTATAACGTTATATCGTGTTACTTTATGACGTATGACGTCATGTAGTATTAGGTTACAACGTATGACGTTATGCATTATTACGATATAACGTATGACGTTATGTATTATTACGATATAACGTATGACTTTATGTAGTATTACGATATAACGTATGACGTCATGTGGTGTTATGTAATTGCGAATAACGTTATATTGTGTTACTTTATGACGTATGACGACATGTAGTATTAGGTTGCAACGTATGACGTTATGTATTATTACGATATAACGTATGACGTTATGCAGTATTAGGTTATAACGTATGACGTCATGTAGTTTTGCGTTATAACGTATGACGTTATGTAGTATTACGATACAACGTATGACGTCATGTGGTGTTACGTTATTGCGAATAACGTTATATAGTGTTACTTTAAGAAGTATGACGTTATGTTGTATTACCTTATAGCGTATGACGTCATGTGGTATTACGTTATTACGAATAACGTTATATTGTGTTACTTTATGTAGTATGACTTATGTAGTATGACGTGATGTAACATTTGTTTATAATGTATGACGTTATGTAGCATTACGGTATTACGAATAACGTTGTACTGTGTTACTTTATGACGTATGACGTTATGTAGTGTTACGCTATAACGTATGACGTCGTGTAGTATTACGTTATAACGTATGACGTTATGTATTATTACGATATAACGTAATACGTTATGCAGAATTGGGTTATAACGTATGACGTCATGTAGTTTTGCGTTATAACATATGACTTTACGTAGTTTTACGTTATAACGTATGATGTTAT
The DNA here is from genome assembly GCF_910591885.1 of Bombus terrestris. Lineage (NCBI taxonomy): Eukaryota > Metazoa > Arthropoda > Insecta > Hymenoptera > Apidae > Bombus > Bombus terrestris. The sequence continues at coordinate 2,593,194 of NW_025963557.1, forward strand.
GGAGTATTACGTTATAACGTATGACGTCATGTGGTAATACTTTATTACGAATAACGTTATATTGTGTTACTTTATGACGTATGACGTCCTGTAGTATTAGGTTACAACGTATGACGTTATGTATTATTACGATATAACGTATGACGTTATGCAGTATTAGGTTATAACGTATGACGTCATGTAGTTTTGCGTTATAACGTATGACGTTATGTAGTATTACGATATAACGTATGACGTCATGTGCTATTACGTTATTGCGAATAACGTTATATTGTGTCACTTTATGACGTATGACGTCATGTAGTATTACGTTTTAACGTATGACGGTATGTAGTATTGCGTTATTCCGTATAACGTTATATAGTGTTACATTATAAAGTATGACGTCGTGTAGTATTACGTTATAACGTATGACGTTATGTATTATTACGATATAACGTATGACGTCATGTAGTTTTGCGTTATAACGTATGATGTTATGGAGTATTACGTTATAACGTATGACGTCATATGGTAATACTTTATTACGAATAACGTTATATTGTGTTACTTTATGACGTATGACGTCATGTAGTATTAGGTTACAACGTATGACGTTATGTATTATTACGATATAACGTATGACGTTATGCAGTATTAGCTTATAACGTATGACGTCATGTAGTTTTGCGTTATAACTTATGACGTTATGTAGTATTGCGATACAACGTATGACGTCATGTGGTGTTACGTTATTGCGAATAACGTTATATTGTGTTACTTTATGACGTATGACGTCATGTAGTATTACGTTATAACGTATGACGGTATGTAGTATTACGTTATTCCGTATAACGTTATATAGTGTTACTTTATGATGTATGACGTTATGTTGTATTACGTTATAGCGTATGACGTTATGGAGCATTACGTTATAACATATGAGGTCATGTGGTATTACATTAGTACGAATATCGTAATATTGTGTTACTTTACGGCGTATGACGTCATGTAGTATTACTTTGTGACGTATGACGGCATGTAGTATTACGTTATTCCGTATAACGTTATATAGTGTTACGTTATAAAGTATGACGTCGTTTAGTATTACGTTATAACGTAGGACGTTATGTATTATTACGATATAACGTATGACGTCATGTAGTATTACGTTATAACGTATGACGTCATGTAGTATTACGATATAACGTACAACGTTATGTCGTATTACGTTATAACGTATCATGTCATGTAGTATTACGTTATAACGTATGACGTTATGGAGTATTACGTTATAACGTATGAGGTCATGTGGTATTACGTTATTACGAATAACGTTATATTGTGTTACTTTATGACGTATGACGTCATGTAGTATTAGGTTACAACGTATGACGTTATGTATTATTACGATATAACGTATGACGTCATGTAGTATTACGTTATAACGTATCATGTCATGTAGTATTACGTCATAACGTATGCCGTCATGTAGTATTACGTTATAACATATGACGTCATGTAGTAATACGATATAACGTACAACGTTATATAGAATTACGATATAACGCACAACGTTATGTCGTATTACGTTATAACGTATCATGTCATGTAGTATTACGTTATAACGTATGACGTTATGGAGTATTACGTTATAACGTATGAGGTCATGTGGTATTACGTTATTACGAATAACGTTATATTGTGTTACTTTATGACGTATGACGTCATGTAGTATTACTTCATGACGTATGACCTCATATAGAATTAGGTTACAACGTATGACGTTATGTACTATTACGATATAACATATGACGTTATGTATTATTACGATATAACGTATGACGTCATGTAGTATTACGTTATAACGTATGCCGTCATGTAGCATTACGTTATAACATATGACGTCATGTAGTATTACGATATATCGTACAACGTTATATAGAATTACGATATAACGCACAACGTTATGTCGTATTACGTTATAACGTATCATGTCATGTAGCATTACGTTATAACGTATGACTTTATGGAGTATTACGTTATAACGTATGATGTCATGTGGTATTACGTTATTACAAATATCGTAATATTGTGTTACTTTATGACGTATGACGTCATGTAGTATTACTTTATGACGTATGACGTCATGTTGTATTACGTTATAACGTATGACGTTATGGAGTATTACGTTATAACGTATGAGGTCATGTGGTATTACGTTATTACGAATAACGTTATATTGTGTTACTTTATGACGTATGACGTCATGTAGTATTACTTTATGACGTATGACGTCATGTTGTATTAGGTTACAACGTATGACGTTATGTATTATTACGATATAACGTATGACGTTATGCAGTATTATGTTATAACGTATGACGTCATGTAGTTTTGCGTTATAACGTATGCCGTCATGTGGCATTACGTTATAACATATGACGTCATGTAGTATTACGATATAACGTACAACGTTATATAGAATTACGATATAACGCACAACGTTATGTCGTATTACGTTATAACGTATCATGTCATGTAGCATTACGTTAAAACGTATGACTTTATGGAGTATTACGTTATAACGTATGATGTCATGTGGTATTACGTTATTGCGAATAACGTTATATAGTGTTACTTTAAGAAGTATGACGTTATGTTGTATTACGTTATAGCGTATGACGATATGGAGCATTGCGTTATAACGTATGAGGTCATGTGGTATTACATTAGTACGAATATCGTAATATTGTGTTACTTTATGACGTATGACGTCATGTAGTATTACTTTATGACGTATGACGTCATGTGGTATTACGTTATTACGAATAACGTTATATTGTGTTACTTTATGTAGTATGACTTATGTAGTATGACGTGATGTAGCATTTCTTTATAATGTATGACGTTATGTAGCATTACGGTATAACGAATAACGTTGTACTGTGTTACTTTATAACGTATGACGGCGTGTAGTATTACGTTATAACGTATGACGTTATGTATTATTACGATATAACGTAATACGTTATGCAGAATTGGGTTATAACGTATGACGTCATGTAGTTTTGCGTTATAACGTATGACTTTACGTAGTATTACGTTATAACGTATGATGTTATGGAGTATTACGTTATAACGTATGACGTCATGTGGTAATACTTTATTACGAATAACGTTATATTGTGTTACTTTATGACGTATGACGTCATGTAGTATTAGGTTACAACGTATGACGTTATGTATTATTACGATATAACGTATGACGTTATGCAGTATTAGCTTATAACGTATGACGTCATGTAGTTTTGCGTTATAACGTATGACTTTACGTAGTATTACGTTATAACGTATGATGTTATGGAGTATTACGTTATAACGTATGACGTCATGTGGTAATACTTTATTACGAATAACGTTATATTGTGTTACTTTATGACGTATGACGTCATGTTGTATTACGTTATAACGTATGACGTTATGGAGTATTACGTTATAACGTATGATGTCATGTGGTATTACGTTATTACGAATATCGTAATATTGTGTTTCTTTATGACGTATGACGTCATGTAGTATTACTTTGTGACGTATGACGGTATGTAGTATTACGTTATTCCGTATAACGTTATATCGTGTTACTTTATGACGTATGACGTCATGTAGTATTAGGTTACAACGTATGACGTTATGTATTATTACGATATAACGTATGACGTCATGTAGTATAAGGTTATAACGTATGACGTCATGTAGTTTTGCGTTATAACGTATGACGTTATGTAGTATTACGATATAACGTATGACGTCATGTAGTATTACGTTATAACGTATGACGTGATGTGGTATTACGTTATTACGAATAACGTTATATTGTGTTACTTTATAACGTATGACGTCATGTAGTATTACGTTATTCCGTATAACGTTATATAGTGTTACGTTATAAAGTATGACGTCATGTAGTATTACGTTATAACGTATGACGTGATGTGGTATTACGTTATTACGAACAACGTTATATTGTGTTACTTTATAACGTATGACGTCATGTAGTATTACGTTATAACGTATGGCGTTATGTAGTATTACGATATAACGTATGACGTCATGTGGTATTACGTTATTGCGAATAACGTTATATTGTGTTACTTTATGACGTATGGCGTCATGTAGTATTACGTTATAACGTATGACGGTATGTAGTGTTAGGTTATTGCGAATAACGTTATATTGTGTTACTTTATGACGTATGACGTCATGTAGTATTACGTTATAACGTATGACGGTATGTAGTATTACGTTATTCCGTATAACGTTATATCGTGTTACTTTATGACGTATGACGTCATGTAGTATTAGGTTACAACGTATGACGTTATGTATTATTACGATATAACGTATGACGTTATGTACTATTACGATATAACGTATGACTTTATGTAGTATTACGATATAACGTATGACGTCATGTGGTGTTATGTAATTCCGAATAACGTTATATTGTGTTACTTTATGACGTATGACGACATGTAGTATTAGGTTGCAACGTATGACGTTATGTATTATTACGATATAACGTATGACGTTATGCAGTATTAGGTTATAACGTATGACGTCATGTAGTTTTGCGTTATAACGTATGACGTTATGTAGTATTACGATACAACGTATGACGTCATGTGGTGTTACGTTATTGCGAATAACGTTATATAGTGTTACTTTAAGAAGTATGACGTTATGTTGTATTACCTTATAGCGTATGACGTCATGTGGTATTACGTTATTACGAATAACGTTATATTGTGTTACTTTATGTAGTATGACTTATGTAGTATGACGTGATGTAACATTTGTTTATAATGTATGACGTTATGTAGCATTACGGTATTACGAATAACGTTGTACTGTGTTACTTTATAACGTATGACGTTATGTAGTGTTACGTTATAACGTATGACGTCGTGTAGTATTACGTTATAACGTATGACGTTATGTATTATTACGATATAACGTAATACGTTATGCAGAATTGGGTTATAACGTATGACGTCATGTAGTTTTGCGTTATAACGTATGACTGTACGTTGTTTTACGTTATAACGTATGATGTTATGGAGTATTACGTTATAACGTATGACGTCATGTGGTAATACTTTATTACGAATAACGTTATATTGTGTTACTTTATGACGTATGACGTCCTGTAGTATTAGGTTACAACGTATGACGTTATGTATTATTACGATATAACGTATGACGTTATGCAGTATTAGGTTATAACGTATGACGTCATGTAGTTTTGCGTTATAACGTATGACGTTATGTAGTATTACGATATAACGTATGACGTCATGTGCTATTACGTTATTACGAATAACGTTATATTGTGTTACTTTATGACGTATGACGTCATGTAGTATTACGTTATAACGTATGACGGTATGTAGTATTACGTTATTCCGTATAACGTTATATCGTGTTACTTTATGACGTATGACGTCATGTAGTATTAGGTTACAACGTATGACGTTATGTATTATTACGATATAACGTATGACGTTATGTACTATTACGATATAACGTATGACTTTATGTAGTATTACGATATAACGTATGACGTCATGTGGTGTTATGTAATTGCGAATAACGTTATATTGTGTTACTTTATGACGTATGACGACATGTAGTATTAGGTTGCAACGTATGACGTTATGTATTATTACGATATAACGTATGACGTTATGCAGTATTAGGTTATAACGTATGACGTCATGTAGTTTTGCGTTATAACGTATGACGTTATGTAGTATTACGATACAACGTATGACGTCATGTGGTGTTACGTTATTGCGAATAACGTTATATAGTGTTACTTTAAGAAGTATGACGTTATGTTGTATTACCTTATAGCGTATGACGTCATGTGGTATTACGTTATTACGAATAACGTTATATTGTGTTACTTTATGTAGTATGACTTATGTAGTATGACGTGATGTAACATTTGTTTATAATGTATGACGTTATGTAGCATTACGGTATTACGAATAACGTTGTACTGTGTTACTTTATAACGTATGACGTTATGTAGTGTTACGTTATAACGTATGACGTCGTGTAGTATTACGTTATAACGTATGACGTTATGTATTATTACGATATAACGTAATACGTTATGCAGAATTGGGTTATAACGTATGACGTCATGTAGTTTTGCGTTATAACGTATGACTGTACGTAGTTTTACGTTATAACGTATGATGTTATGGAGTATTACGTTATAACGTATGACGTCATGTGGTAATACTTTATTACGAATAACGTTATATTGTGTTACTTTATGACGTATGACGTCCTGTAGTATTAGGTTACAACGTATGACGTTATGTATTATTACGATATAACGTATGACGTTATGCAGTATTAGGTTATAACGTATGACGTCATGTAGTTTTGCGTTATAACGTATGACGTTATGTAGTATTACGATATAACGTATGACGTCATGTGCTATTACGTTATTACGAATAACGTTATATTGTGTTACTTTATGACGTATGACGTCATGTAGTATTACGTTATAACGTATGACGGTATGTAGTATTACGTTATTCCGTATAACGTTATATCGTGTTACTTTATGACGTATGACGTCATGTAGTATTAGGTTACAACGTATGACGTTATGTATTATTACGATATAACGTATGACGTTATGTACTATTACGATATAACGTATGACTTTATGTAGTATTACGATATAACGTATGACGTCATGTGGTGTTATGTAATTGCGAATAACGTTATATTGTGTTACTTTATGACGTATGACGACATGTAGTATTAGGTTGCAACGTATGACGTTATGTATTATTACGATATAACGTATGACGTTATGCAGTATTAGGTTATAACGTATGACGTCATGTAGTTTTGCGTTATAACGTATGACGTTATGTAGTATTACGATACAACGTATGACGTCATGTGGTGTTACGTTATTGCGAATAACGTTATATAGTGTTACTTTAAGAAGTATGACGTTATGTTGTATTACCTTATAGCGTATGACGTCATGTGGTATTACGTTATTACGAATAACGTTATATTGTGTTACTTTATGTAGTATGACTTATGTAGTATGACGTGATGTAACATTTGTTTATAATGTATGACGTTATGTAGCATTACGGTATTACGAATAACGTTGTACTGTGTTACTTTATAACGTATGACGTTATGTAGTGTTACGTTATAACGTATGACGTCGTGTAGTATTACGTTATAACGTATGACGTTATGTATTATTACGATATAACGTAATACGTTATGCAGAATTGGGTTATAACGTATGACGTCATGTAGTTTTGCGTTATAACGTATGACTGTACGTTGTTTTACGTTATAACGTATGATGTTATGGAGTATTACGTTATAACGTATGACGTCATGTGGTAATACTTTATTACGAATAACGTTATATTGTGTTACTTTATGACGTATGACGTCCTGTAGTATTAGGTTACAACGTATGACGTTATGTATTATTACGATATAACGTATGACGTTATGCAGTATTATGTTATAACGTATGACGTCATGTAGTTTTGCGTTATAACGTATGACGTTATGTAGTATTACGATATAACGTATGACGTCATGTGCTATTACGTTATTACGAATAACGTTATATTGTGTTACTTTATGACGTATGACGTCATGTAGTATTACGTTATAACGTATGACGGTATGTAGTATTACGTTATTCCGTATAACGTTATATCGTGTTACTTTATGACGTATGACGTCATGTAGTATTAGGTTACAACGTATGACGTTATGTATTATTACGATATAACGTATGACGTTATGTACTATTACGATATAACGTATGACTTTATGTAGTATTACGATATAACGTATGACGTCATGTGGTGTTATGTAATTGCGAATAACGTTATATTGTGTTACTTTATGACGTATGACGACATGTAGTATTAGGTTGCAACGTATGACGTTATGTATTATTACGATATAACGTATGACGTTATGCAGTATTAGGTTATAACGTATGACGTCATGTAGTTTTGCGTTATAACGTATGACGTTATGTAGTATTACGATACAACGTATGACGTCATGTGGTGTTACGTTATTGCGAATAACGTTATATAGTGTTACTTTAAGAAGTATGACGTTATGTTGTATTACCTTATAGCGTATGACGTCATGTGGTATTACGTTATTACGAATAACGTTATATTGTGTTACTTTATGTAGTATGACTTATGTAGTATGACGTGATGTAACATTTGTTTATAATGTATGACGTTATGTAGCATTACGGTATTACGAATAACGTTGTACTGTGTTACTTTATAACGTATGACGTTATGTAGTGTTACGTTATAACGTATGACGTCGTGTAGTATTACGTTATAACGTATGACGTTATGTATTATTACGATATAACGTAATACGTTATGCAGAATTGGGTTATAACGTATGACGTCATGTAGTTTTGCGTTATAACGTATGACTGTACGTTGTTTTACGTTATAACGTATGATGTTATGGAGTATTACGTTATAACGTATGACGTCATGTGGTAATACTTTATTACGAATAACGTTATATTGTGTTACTTTATGACGTATGACGTCCTGTAGTATTAGGTTACAACGTATGACGTTATGTATTATTACGATATAACGTATGACGTTATGCAGTATTAGGTTATAACGTATGACGTCATGTAGTTTTGCGTTATAACGTATGACGTTATGTAGTATTACGATATAACGTATGACGTCATGTGCTATTACGTTATTACGAATAACGTTATATTGTGTTACTTTATGACGTATGACGTCATGTAGTATTACGTTATAACGTATGACGGTATGTAGTATTACGTTATTCCGTATAACGTTATATCGTGTTACTTTATGACGTATGACGTCATGTAGTATTAGGTTACAACGTATGACGTTATGTATTATTACGATATAACGTATGACGTTATGTACTATTACGATATAACGTATGACTTTATGTAGTATTACGATATAACGTATGACGTCATGTGGTGTTATGTAATTGCGAATAACGTTATATTGTGTTACTTTATGACGTATGACGACATGTAGTATTAGGTTGCAACGTATGACGTTATGTATTATTACGATATAACGTATGACGTTATGCAGTATTAGGTTATAACGTATGACGTCATGTAGTTTTGCGTTATAACGTATGACGTTATGTAGTATTACGATACAACGTATGACGTCATGTGGTGTTACGTTATTGCGAATAACGTTATATAGTGTTACTTTAAGAAGTATGACGTTATGTTGTATTACCTTATAGCGTATGACGTCATGTGGTATTACGTTATTACGAATAACGTTATATTGTGTTACTTTATGTAGTATGACTTATGTAGTATGACGTGATGTAACATTTGTTTATAATGTATGACGTTATGTAGCATTACGGTATTACGAATAACGTTGTACTGTGTTACTTTATAACGTATGACGTTATGTAGTGTTACGTTATAACGTATGACGTCGTGTAGTATTACGTTATAACGTATGACGTTATGTATTATTACGATATAACGTAATACGTTATGCAGAATTGGGTTATAACGTATGACGTCATGTAGTTTTGCGTTATAACGTATGACTGTACGTTGTTTTACGTTATAACGTATGATGTTATGGAGTATTACGTTATAACGTATGACGTCATGTGGTAATACTTTATTACGAATAACGTTATATTGTGTTACTTTATGACGTATGACGTCCTGTAGTATTAGGTTACAACGTATGACGTTATGTATTATTACGATATAACGTATGACGTTATGCAGTATTAGGTTATAACGTATGACGTCATGTAGTTTTGCGTTATAACGTATGACGTTATGTAGTATTACGATATAACGTATGACGTCATGTGCTATTACGTTATTACGAATAACGTTATATTGTGTTACTTTATGACGTATGACGTCATGTAGTATTACGTTATAACGTATGACGGTATGTAGTATTACGTTATTCCGTATAACGTTATATCGTGTTACTTTATGACGTATGACGTCATGTAGTATTAGGTTACAACGTATGACGTTATGTATTATTACGATATAACGTATGACGTTATGTACTATTACGATATAACGTATGACTTTATGTAGTATTACGATATAACGTATGACGTCATGTGGTGTTATGTAATTGCGAATAACGTTATATTGTGTTACTTTATGACGTATGACGACATGTAGTATTAGGTTGCAACGTATGACGTTATGTATTATTACGATATAACGTATGACGTTATGCAGTATTAGGTTATAACGTATGACGTCATGTAGTTTTGCGTTATAACGTATGACGTTATGTAGTATTACGATATAACGTATGACGTCATGTGGTGTTACGTTATTGCGAATAACGTTATATAGTGTTACTTTAAGAAGTATGACGTTATGTTGTATTACCTTATAGCGTATGACGTCATGTGGTATTACGTTATTACGAATAACGTTATATTGTGTTACTTTATGTAGTATGACTTATGTAGTATGACGTGATGTAACATTTGTTTATAATGTATGACGTTATGTAGCATTACGGTATTACGAATAACGTTGTACTGTGTTACTTTATGACGTATGACGTTATGTAGTGTTACGTTATAACGTATGACGTCGTGTAGTATTACGTTATAACGTATGACGTTATGTATTATTACGATATAACGTAATACGTTATGCAGAATTGGGTTATAACGTATGACGTCATGTAGTTTTGCGTTATAACGTATGACTGTACGTTGTTTTACGTTATAACGTATGATGTTATGGAGTATTACGTTATAACGTATGACGTCATGTGGTAATACTTTATTACGAATAACGTTATATTGTGTTACTTTATGACGTATGACGTCCTGTAGTATTAGGTTACAACGTATGACGTTATGTATTATTACGATATAACGTATGACGTTATGCAGTATTAGGTTATAACGTATGACGTCATGTAGTTTTGCGTTATAACGTATGACGTTATGTAGTATTACGATATAACGTATGACGTCATGTGCTATTACGTTATTGCGAATAACGTTATATTGTGTCACTTTATGACGTATGACGTCATGTAGTATTACGTTTTAACGTATGACGGTATGTAGTATTGCGTTATTCCGTATAACGTTATATAGTGTTACTTTATGATGTATGACGTTATGTTGTATTACGTTATAGCGTATGACGTTATGGAGCATTACGTTATAACATATGAGGTCATGTGGTATTACATTAGTACGAATATCGTAATATTGTGTTACTTTATGGCGTATGACGTCATGTAGTATTACTTTGTGACGTATGACGGTATGTAGTACTACGTTATTCCGTATAACGTTATATAGTGTTACGTTATAAAGTATGACGTCGTTTAGTATTACGTTATAACGTAGGACGTTATGTATTATTACGATATAACATATGACGTCATGTAGTATTACGATATAACGTACAACGTTATATAGAATTACGATATAACGCACAACGTTATGTCGTATTACGTTATAACGTATCATGTCATGTAGCATTACGTTATAACGTATGACTTTATGGAGTATTACGTTATAACGTATGATGTCATGTGGTATTACGTTATTACAAATATCGTAATATTGTGTTACTTTATGACGTATGACGTCATGTAGTATTACTTTATGACGTATGACGTCATGTAGTATTACTTTATGACGTATGACGTCATGTTGTATTAGGTTACAACGTATGACGTTATGTATTATTACGATATAACGTATGACGTTATGTATTATTACGATATAACGTATGACGTCATGTAGTTTTGCGTTATAACGTATGATGTTATGGAGTATTACGTTATAACGTATGACGTCATGTGGTAATACTTTATTACGAATAACGTTATATTGTGTTACTTTATGACGTATGACGTCATGTAGTATTAGGTTACAACGTATGACGTTATGTATTATTACGATATAACGTATGACGTTATGCAGTATTAGCTTATAACGTATGACGTCATGTAGTTTTGCGTTATAACTTATGACGTTATGTAGTATTGCGATACAACGTATGACGTCATGTGGTGTTACGTTATTGCGAATAACGTTATATTGTGTTACTTTATGACGTATGACGTCATGTAGTATTACGTTATAACGTATGACGGTATGTAGTATTACGTTATTCCGTATAACGTTATATAGTGTTACTTTATGATGTATGACGTTATGTTGTATTACGTTATAGCGTATGACGTTATGGAGCATTACGTTATAACATATGAGGTCATGTGGTATTACATTAGTACGAATATCGTAATATTGTGTTACTTTATGGCGTATGACGTCATGTAGTATTACTTTGTGACGTATGACGGTATGTAGTACTACGTTATTCCGTATAACGTTACATAGTGTTACGTTATAAAGTATGACGTCGTTTAGTATTACGTTATAACGTAGGACGTTATGTATTATTACGATATAACATATGACGTCATGTAGTATTACGATATAACGTACAACGTTATATAGAATTACGATATAACGCACAACGTTATGTCGTATTACGTTATAACGTATCATGTCATGTAGCATTACGTTATAACGTATGACTTTATGGAGTATTACGTTATAACGTATGATGTCATGTGGTATTACGTTATTACAAATATCGTAATATTGTGTTACTTTATGACGTATGACGTCATGTAGTATTACTTTATGACGTATGACGTCATGTTGTATTAGGTTACAACGTATGACGTCATGTATTATTACGATATAACGTATGACGTTATGTATTATTACGATATAACGTATGACGTTATGCAGTATTACGTTATAACGTATGCCGTCATGTAGCATTACGTTATAACATATGACGTCATGTAGTATTACGATATAACGTACAACGTTATATAGAATTACGATATAACGCACAACGTTATGTCGTATTACGTTATAACGTATCATGTCATGTAGCATTCCGTTATAACGTATGACTTTATGGAGTATTACGTTATAACGTATGATGTCATGTGGTATTACGTTATTGCGAATAACGTTATATAGTGTTACTTTATGAAGTATGACGTTATGTTGTATTACGTTATAGCGTATGACGTTATGGAGCATTACGTTATAACGTATGAGGTCATGTGGTATTACATTAGTACGAATATCGTAATATTGTGTTACTTTATGACGTACGACGTCATGTATTATTACTTTGTGACGTATGACGTCATGTGGTATTACGTTATTACGAATAACGTTATATTGTGTTACTTTATGACGTATGACGTCATGTAGTATTAGGTTACAACGTATGACGTTATGTATTATTACGATATAACGTATGACGTTATGCAGTATTAGCTTATAACGTATGACGTCATGTAGTTTTGCGTTATAACTTATGACGTTATGTAGTATTGCGATACAACGTATGACGTCATGTGGTGTTACGTTATTGCGAATAACGTTATATTGTGTTACTTTATGACGTATGACGTCATGTAGTATTACGTTATAACGTATGACGGTATGTAGTATTACGTTATTCCGTATAACGTTATATAGTGTTACTTTATGATGTATGACGTTATGTTGTATTACGTTATAGCGTATGACGTTATGGAGCATTACGTTATAACATATGAGGTCATGTGGTATTACATTAGTACGAATATCGTTATATTGTGTTACTTTATGGCGTATGACGTCATGTAGTATTACTTTGTGACGTATGACGGTATGTAGTATTACGTTATTCCGTATAACGTTATATAGTGTTACGTTATAAAGTATGACGTTGTTTAGTATTACGTTATAACGTAGGACGTTATGTATTATTACGATATAACGTATGACGTCATGTAGTATTACGTTATAACGTATGACGTCATGTAGTATTACGATATAACGTACAACGTTATGTCGTATTACGTTATAACGTATCATGTCATGTAGTATTACGTTATAACGTATGACGTTATGGAGTATTACGTTATAACGTATGAGGTCATGTGGTATTACGTTATTACGAATAACGTTATATTGTGTTACTTTATGACGTATGACGTCATGTAGTATTAGGTTACAACGTATGACGTTATGTATTATTACGATATAACGTATGACGTCATGTAGTATTACGTTATAACGTATCATGTCATGTAGTATTACGTCATAACGTATGCCGTCATGTAGTATTACGTTATAACATATGACGTCATGTAGTAATACGATATAACGTACAACGTTATATAGAATTACGATATAACGCACAACGTTATGTCGTATTACGTTATAACGTATCATGTCATGTAGTATTACGTTATAACGTATGACGTTATGGAGTATTACGTTATAACGCATGAGGTCATGTGGTATTACGTTATTACGAATAACGTTATATTGTGTTACTTTATGACGTATGACGTCATGTAGTATTACTTCATGACGTATGACCTCATATAGTATTAGGTTACAACGTATGACGTTATGTACTATTACGATATAACCTATGACGTTATGTATTATTACGATATAACGTATGACGTCATGTAGTATTACGTTATAACGTATGCCGTCATGTAGCATTACGTTATAACATATGACGTCATGTAGTATTACGATATAACGTACAACGTTATATAGAATTACGATATAACGCACAACGTTATGTCGTATTACGTTATAACGTATCATGTCATGTAGCATTACGTTATAACGTATGACTTTATGGAGTATTACGTTATAACGTATGATGTCATGTGGTATTACGTTATTACAAATATCGTAATATTGTGTTACTTTATGACGTATGACGTCATGTAGTATTACTTTATGACGTATGACGTCATGTTGTATTACGTTATAACGTATGACGTTATGGAGTATTACGTTATAACGTATGAGGTCATGTGGTATTACGTTATTACGAATAACGTTATATTGTGTTACTTTATGACGTATGACGTCATGTAGTATTACTTTATGACGTATGACGTCATGTTGTATTAGGTTACAACGTATGACGTTATGTATTATTACGATATAACGTATGACGTTATGTATTATTACGATATAACGTATGACGTTATGCAGTATTATGTTATAACGTATGACGTCATGTAGTTTTGCGTTATAACGTATGCCGTCATGTAGCATTACGTTATAACATATGACGTCATGTAGTATTTCGATATAACGTACAACGTTATATAGAATTACGATATAACGCACAACGTTATGTCGTATTACGTTATAACGTATCATGTCATGTAGCATTACGTTATAACGTATGACTTTATGGAGTATTACGTTATAACGTATGATGTCATGTGGTATTACGTTATTGCGAATAACGTTATATAGTGTTACTTTAAGAAGTATGACGTTATGTTGTATTACGTTATAGCGTATGACGATATGGAGCATTGCGTTATAACGTATGAGGTCATGTGGTATTACATTAGTACGAATATCGTAATATTGTGTTACTTTATGACGTATGACGTCATGTAGTATTACTTTATGACGTATGACGTCATGTGGTATTACGTTATTACGAATAACGTTATATTGTGTTACTTTATGTAGTATGACTTATGTAGTATGACGTGATGTAGCATTTCTTTATAATGTATGACGTTATGTAGCATTACGGTATAACGAATAACGTTGTACTGTGTTACTTTATAACGTATGACGTCGTGTAGTATTACGTTATAACGTATGACGTTATGTATTATTACGATATAACGTAATACGTTATGCAGAATTGGGTTATAACGTATGACGTCATGTAGTTTTGCGTTATAACGTATGACGTTACGTAGTATTACATTATAACGTATGAGGTCATGTGGTATTACGTTATTACGAATAACGTTATATTGTGTTACTTTATGACGTATGACGTCATGTAGTATTACTTCATGACGCATGACCTCATGTAGTATTAGGTTACAGCGTATGACGTTATGTATTATTACGATATAACCTATGAAGTTATGTATTATTACGATATAATCTATGACGTCATGTAGTATTACGTTATAACGTATGCCGTCATGTAGCATTACGTTATAACATATGACGTCATGTAGTATTACGATATAACGTACAACGTTATATAGAATTACGATATAACGCACAACGTTATGTCGTATTACGTTATAACGTATCATGTCATGTAGTATTACGTTATAACGTATGACGTTATGGAGTATTACGTTATAACGTATGAGGTCATGTGCTATTACGTTATTACAAATATCGTAATATTGTGTTACTTTATGACGTATGACGTCATGTAGTATTACTTTATGACGTATGACGTCATGTAGTATTACTTTATGACGTATGACGTCATGTTGTATTAGGTTACAACGTATGACGTTATGTATTATTACGATATAACGTATGACGTTATGTATTATTACGATATAACGTATGACGTTATGCAGTATTATGTTATAACGTATGACGTCATGTAGTTTTGCGTTATAACGTATGCCGTCATGTAGCATTACGTTATAACATATGACGTCAAGTAGTATTACGATATAACGTACAACGTTATATAGAATTACGATATAACGCACAACGTTATGTCGTATTACGTTATAACGTATCATGTCATGTAGCATTACGTTATAACGTATGACTTTAAGGAGTATTACGTTATAACGTATGATGTCATGTGGTATTACGTTATTGCGAATAACGTTATATAGTGTTACTTTATGAAGTATGACGTTATGTTGTATTACGTTATAGCGTATGACGTTATGGAGCATTACGTTATAACGTATGAGGTCATGTGGTATTACATTAGTACGAATATCGTAATATTGTGTTACTTTATGACGTATGACGTCATGTAGTATTACTTTATGACGTATGACGTCATGTGGTATTACGTTATTACGAATAACGTTATATTGTGTTACTTTATGTAGTATGACTTATGTAGTATGACGTGATGTAGCATTTCTTTATAATGTATGACGTTATGTAGCATTACGGTATAACGAATAACGTTGTACTGTGTTACTTTATAACGTATGACGTCGTGTAGTATTACGTTATAACGTATGACGTTATGTATTATTACGATATAACGTAATACGTTATGCAGAATTGGGTTATAACGTATGACGTCATGTAGTTTTGCGTTATAACGTATGACGTTACGTAGTATTACATTATAACGTATGAGGTCATGTGGTATTACGTTATTACGAATAACGTTATATTGTGTTACTTTATGACGTATGACGTCATGTAGTATTACTTCATGACGTATGACCTCATGTAATATTAGGTTACAGCGTATGACGTTATGTATTATTACGATATAACCTATGAAGTTATGTATTATTACGATATAACGTATGACGTCATGTAGTATTACGTTATAACGTATGCCGTCATGTAGCATTACGTTATAACATATGACGTCATGTAGTATTACGATATAACGTACAACGTTATATAGAATTACGATATAACGCACAACGTTATGTTGTATTACGTTATAACGTATCATGTCATGTAGCATTACGTTATAACGCATGACTTTATGGAGTATTACGTTATAACGTATGATGTCATGTGGTATTACGTTATTACAAATATCGTAATATTGTGTTACTTTATGACGTATGACGTCATGTAGTATTACTTTATGACGTATGACGTCATGTTGTATTAGGTTACAACGTATGACGTTATGTATTATTACGATATAACGTATGACGTTATGTATTATTACGATATAACATATGACGTTATGCAGTATTAGGTTATAACGTATGACGTCATGTAGTTTTGCGTTATAACGTATGCCGTCATGTAGCATTACGTTATAACATATGACGTCAAGTAGTATTACGATATAACGTACAACGTTATATAGAATTACGATATAACGCACAACGTTATGTCGTATTACGTTATAACGTATCATGTCATGTAGCATTACGTTATAACGTATGACTTTAAGGAGTATTACGTTATAACGTATGATGTCATGTGGTATTACGTTATTGCGAATAACGTTATATAGTGTTACTTTATGAAGTATGACGTTATGTTGTATTACGTTATAGCGTATGACGTTATGGAGCATTACGTTATAACGTATGAGGTCATGTGGTATTACATTAGTACGAATATCGTAAT
This sequence comes from Bombus terrestris, assembly GCF_910591885.1. Classification (NCBI taxonomy): domain Eukaryota; kingdom Metazoa; phylum Arthropoda; class Insecta; order Hymenoptera; family Apidae; genus Bombus; species Bombus terrestris. The sequence continues at coordinate 2,611,470 of NW_025963557.1, forward strand.
ATTGTGTTACTTTATGACGTACGACGTCATGTATTATTACTTTATGACGTATGACGTCATGTGGTATTACGTTATTACGAATAACGTTATATTGTGTTACTTTATGTAGTATGACTTATGTAGTATGACGTGATGTAGCATTTCTTTATAATGTATGACGTTATGCAGCATTACGGTATAACGAATAACGCTGTACTGTGTTACTTTATAACGTATGACGTTATGTAGTGTTACGTTATAACGTATGACGTCGTGTAGTATTACGTTATAACGTATGACGTTATGTATTATTACGATATAACGTAATACGTTATGCAGAATTGGGTTATAACGTATGACGTCATGTAGTTTTGCGTTATAACTTATGACGTTACGTAGTATTACGTTATAACGTATGACGTTATGTAGTATTACGATATAACGTATGACGTCATGTGGTATTACGTTATTGCGAATAACATTATATTGTGTCACTTTATGACGTATGACGTCATGTAGTATTACGTTTTAACGTATGACGGTATGTAGTATTGCGTTATTCCGTATAACGTTATATAGTGTTACGTTATAAAGTATGACGTCGTGTAGTATTACGTTATAACGTATGACGTTATGTATTATTACGATATAACGTATGACGTCATGTAGTATTACGTTATAACGTACGACGTCATGTAGTATTACGTTATAACGTATGACGGTATGTAGCATTGCGTTATTCCGTATAACGTTATATAGTGTTACGTTATGAAGTATGACGTCATGTAGTATTACGTTATAACGTATGGCGTTATGTAGTATTACGATATAACGTATGACGTCATGTAGTATTACGATATAACGTACAACGTTATATAGAATTACGATATAACGCACAACGTTATGTCGTATTACGTTATAACGTATCATGTCATGTAGCATTACGTTATAACGTATGACTTTATGGAGTATTACGTTATAACGTATGATGTCATGTGGTATTACGTTATTACAAATATCTTAATATTGTGTTACTTTATGACGTATGACGTCATGTAGTATTACTTTATGACGTATGACGTCATGTTGTATTAGGTTACAACGTATGACGTTATGTATTATTACGATATAACGTATGACGTTATGTATTATTACGATATAACGTATGACGTTATGCAGTATTAGGTTATAACGTATGACGTCATGTAGTTTTGCGTTATAACGTATGACGTCATGTAGTATTAGGATATAACGTACAACGTTATGTCGTATTACGTTATAACGTATCATGTCATGTAGTATTACGTTATAACGTATGACGTTATGTTGTATTACGTTATAGCGTATGACGTTATGGAGCATTACGTTATAACGTATGAGGTCATGTGGTATTACATTAGTACGAATATCGTAATATTGTGTTACTTTATGACGTACGACGTCATGTATTATTACTTTATGACGTATGACGTCATGTGGTATTACGTTATTACGAATAACGTTATATTGTGTTACTTTATGTAGTATGACTTATGTAGTATGACGTGATGTAGCATTTCTTTATAATGTATGACGTTATGTAGCATTACGGTATAACGAATAACGCTGTACTGTGTTACTTTATAACGTATGACGTTATGTAGTGTTACGTTATAACGTATGACGTCGTGTAGTATTACGTTATAACGTATGACGTCATGTAGTATTAGGATATAACGTACAACGTTATGTCGTATTACGTTATAACGTATCATGTCATGTAGTATTACGTTATAACGTATGACGTTATGTTGTATTACGTTATAGCGTATGACGTTATGGAGAATTACGTTATAACGTATGAGGTCATGTGGTATTACATTAGTACGAATATCGTAATATTGTGTTACTTTATGACGTACGACGTCATGTATTATTACTTTATGACGTATGATGTCATGTGGTATTACGTTGTTACGAATAACGTTATATTGTGTTACTTTATGTAGTATGACGTGATGTAGCATTTCTTTATAATGTATGACGTTATGTAGCATTACGGTATAACGTATAACGCTGTACTGTGTTACTTTATAACGTATGACGTTATGTAGTGTTACGTTATAACGTATGACGTCGTGTAGTATTACGTTATAACGTATGACGTTATGTATTATTACGATATAACGTAATACGTTATGCAGAATTGGGTTATAACGTATGACGTCATGTAGTTTTGCGTTATAACGTATGACGTTACGTAGTATTACGTTATAACGTATGACGTTATGTAGTATTACGATATAACGTATGACGTCACGTGGTATTACGTTATTGCGAATAACATTATATTGTGTCACTTTATGACTATGACGTCATGTAGTATTACGTTTTAACGTATGACGGTATGTATTATTGCGTTATTCCGTATAACGTTATATAGTGTTACGTTATAAAGTATGACGTCGTGTAGTATTACGTTATAACGTATGACGTTATGTATTATTACGATATAACGTATGACGGTATGTATTATTGCGTTATTCCGTATAACGTTATATAGTGTTACGTTATAAAGTATGACATCGTGTAGTATTACGTTATAACGTATGACGTTATGTATTATTACGATATAACGTATGACGTCATGTAGTATTACTTTATGACGTATGACGTCATGTAGTATTAGGTTGCAACGTATGACGTTATGTATTATTACGATATAACGTATGACGTTATGCAGTATTAGGTTATAACGTATGACGTCATGTAGTTTTGCGTTATAACGTATGACGTTATGTACTATTACGATACAACGTATGACGTCATGTGGTGTTACGTTATTGCGAATAACGTTATATAGTGTTACTTTAAGAAGTATGACGTTATGTTGTATTACCTTATAGCGTATGACGTCATGTGGTAATACTTTATTACGAATAACGTTATATTGTGTTACTTTATGACGTATGACGTCATGTAGTATTAGGTTACAACGTATGACGTTATGTATTATTACGATATAACGTATGACGTTATGCAGTATTAGCTTATAACGTATGACGTCATGTAGTTTTGCGTTATAACGTATGACGTTATGTAGTATTGCGATACAACGTATGACGTCATGTGGTGTTACGTTATTGCGAATAACGTTATATTGTGTTACTTTATGACGTATGACGTCATGTAGTATTAGGTTACAACGTATGACGTTATGTATTATTACGATATAACGTATGACGTCATGTAGTATTACGTGATAACGTATGACGTCATGTAGTTTTGCGTTATAACGTATGATGTTATGGAGAATTACGTTATAACGTATGACGTCATGTGGTAATACTTTATTACGAATAACGTTATATTGTGTTACTTTATGACGTATGACGTCATGTAGTATTAGGTTACAACGTATGACGTTATGTATTATTACGATATAACGTATGACGTTATGCAGTATTAGCTTATAACGTATGACGTCATGTAGTTTTGCGTTATAACTTATGACGTTATGTAGTATTGCGATACAACGTATGACGTCATGTGGTGTTACGTTATTGCGAATAACGTTATATTGTGTTACTTTATGACGTATGACGTCATGTAGTATTACGTTATAACGTATGACGGTATGTAGTATTACGTTATTCCGTATAACGTTATATAGTGTTACTTTATGATGTATGACGTTATGTTGTATTACGTTATAGCGTATGACGTTATGGAGCATTACGTTATAACATATGAGGTCATGTGGTATTACATTAGTACGAATATCGTAATATTGTGTTACTTTATGGCGTATGACGTCATGTAGTATTACTTTGTGACGTATGACGGTATGTAGTATTACGTTATTCCGTATAACGTTATATAGTGTTACGTTATAAAGTATGACGTCGTGTAGTATTACGTTATAACGTAGGACGCTATGTATTATTACGATATAACGTATGACGTCATGTAGTATTACGTTATAACGTATGACGTCATGTAGTATTACGATATAACGTACAACGTTATGTCGTATTACGTTATAACGTATCATGTCATGTAGTATTACGTTATAACGTATGACGTTATGTAGTATTACGTTATAACGTATGACGGCATGTAGTATTACGTTATAACGTATGACGTTATACAGTGTTACTTTATGAAGTATGACATTATGTTGTATTACTTTATAACGTATGACGTTATGGAGTATTACGTTATAACGTGTGAGGTCATGTGGTATTACATTATTACGAATATCGTAATATTGTGTTACTTTATGACGTACGACGTCATGTAGTATTACTTTCTGACGTATGACGTCATGTAGTATTAGGTTACAACGTATGACGTTATGTATTATTACGATATAACGTATGACGTCATGTAGTATTACGTTATAACGTATCATGTCATGTAGTATTACGTCATAACGTATGCCGTCATGTAGTATTACGTTATAACATATGACGTCATGTAGTAATACGATATAACGTACAACGTTATATAGAATTACGATATAACGCACAACGTTATGTCGTATTACGTTATAACGTATCATGTCATGTAGTATTACGTTATAACGTATGACGTTATGGAGTATTACGTTATAACGTATGAGGTCATGTGGTATTACGTTATTACGAATAACGTTATATTGTGTTACTTTATGACGTATGACGTCATGTAGTATTACTTCATGACGTATGACCTCATATAGTATTAGGTTACAACGTATGACGTTATGTACTATTACGATATAACCTATGACGTTATGTATTATTACGATATAACGTATGACGTCATATAGTATTACGTTATAACGTATGCCGTCATGTAGCATTACGTTATAACATATGACGTCATGTAGTATTACGATATAACGTACAACGTTATATAGAATTACGATATAACGCCCAACGTTATGTCGTATTACGTTATAACGTATCATGTCATGTAGCATTACGTTATAACGTATGACTTTATGGAGTATTACGTTATAACGTATGATGTCATGTGGTATTACGTTATTACAAATATCGTAATATTGTGTTACTTTATGACGTATGACGTCATGTAGTATTACTTTATGACGTATGACGTCATGTTGTATTACGTTATAACGTATGACGTTATGGAGTATTACGTTATAACGTATGAGGTCATGTGGTATTACGTTATTACGAATAACGTTATATTGTGTTACTTTATGACGTATGACGTCATGTAGTATTACTTTATGACGTATGACGTCATGTTGTATTAGGTTACAACGTATGACGTTATGTATTATTACGATATAACGTATGACGTTATGTATTATTACGATATAACGTATGACGTTATGCAGTATTAGGTTATAACGTATGACGTCATGTAGTTTTGCGTTATAACGTATGCCGTCATGTAGCATTACGTTATAACATGTGACGTCATGTAGTATTACGATATAACGTACAACGTTATATAGAATTACGATATAACGCACAACGTTATGTCGTATTACGTTATAACGTATCATGTCATGTAGCATTACGTTATAACGTATGACTTTATGGAGTATTACGTTATAACGTATGATGTCATGTGGTATTACGTTATTGCGAATAACGTTATATAGTGTTACTTTAAGAAGTATGACGTTATGTTGTATTACGTTATAGCGTATGACGTTATGGAGCATTACGTTATAACGTATGAGGTCATGTGGTATTACATTAGTACGAATATCGTAATATTGTGTTACTTTATGACGTATGACGTCATGTAGTATTACTTTATGACGTATGACGTCATGTGGTATTACGTTATTACGAATAACGTTATATTGTGTTACTTTATGTAGTATGACTTATGTAGTATGACGTGATGTAGCATTTCTTTATAATGTATGACGTTATGTAGCATTACGGTATAACGAATAACGTTGTACTGTGTTACTTTATAACGTATGACGTATGTAGTCTTACGTTATAACGTATGACGTCGTGTAGTATTACGTTATAACGTATGACGTTATGTATTATTACGATATAACGTAATACGTTATGCAGAATTGGGTTATAACGTATGACGTCATGTAGTTTTGCGTTATAACGTATGACGTTACGTAGTATTACGTGATAACGTATGAGGTCATGTGGTATTACGTTATTACGAATAACGTTATATTGTGTTACTTTATGACGTATGACGTCATGTAGTATTACTTCATGACGTATGACGTCATGTAGTATTACTTCATGACGTATGACGTCATGTAGTATTACTTCATGACGTATGACCTCATGTAGTATTAGGTTACAACGTATGACGTTATGTACTATTACGATATAACCTATGAAGTTATGTATTATTACGATATAACGTATGACGTCATGTAGTATTACGTTATAACGTATGCCGTCATGTAGCATTACGTTATAACATATGACGTCATGTAGTATTACGATATAACGTACAACGCTATATAGAATTACGATATAACGCACAACGTTATGTCGTATTACGTTATAACGTATCATGTCATGTAGCATTTCGTTATAACGTATGACTTTATGGAGTATTACGTTATAACGTATGATGTCATGTGGTATTACGTTATTACAAATATCGTAATATTGTGTTACTTTATGACGTATGACGTCATGTAGTATTACTTTATGACGTATGACGTCATGTTGTATTAGGTGACAACGTATGACGTTATGTATTATTACGATATAACGTATGACGTTATGTATTATTACGATATAACGTATGACGTTATGCAGTATTAGGTTATAACGTATGACGTCATGTAGTTTTGCGTTATAACGTATGCCGTCATGTAGCATTACGTTATAACATATGACGTCATGTAGTATTACGTTATAACGTACGACGTCATGTAGTATTACGTTATAACGTATGACGGTATGTAGCATTGCGTTATTCCGTATAACGTTATATAGTGTTGCGTTATGAAGTATGACGTCATGTAGTATTACGTTATAACGTAAGCCGTCATGTAGCATTACGTTATAACATATGACGTCATGTAGTATTACGATATAACGTACAACGTTATATAGAATTACGATATAACGCACAACGTTATGTCGTATTACGTTATAACGTATCATGTCATGTAGCATTACGTTATAACGTATGACTTTATGGAGTATTACGTTATAACGTATGATGTCATGTGGTATTACGTTATTACAAATATCGTAATATTGTGTTACTTTAAGACGTATGACGTCATGTAGTATTACTTTATGACGTATGACGTTATGTATTATTACGATATAACGTACAACGTTATGTCGTATTACGTTATATCGCATCATGTCATGTAGTATTACGTTATAACGTATGACGTTATGGAGTATTACGTTATAGCGTATGACGTTATGGAGCATTACGTTATAACGTATGAGGTCATGTGGTATTACATTAGTACGAATATCGTAATATTGTGTTACTTTATGACGTACGACGTCATGTATTATTACTTTATGACGTATGACGTCATGTGGTATTACGTTATTACGAATAACGTTATATTGTGTTACTTTATGTAGTATGACGTGATGTAGCATTTCTTTATAATGTATGACGTTATGTAGCATTACGGTATAACGAATAACGCTGTACTGTGTTACTTTATAACGTATGACGTTATGTAGTGTTACGTTATAACGTATGACGTCGTGTAGTATTACGTTATAACGTATGACGTTATGTATTATTACGATATAACGTAATACGTTATGCAGAATTGGGTTATAACGTATGACGTCATGTAGTTTTGCGTTATAACGTATGACGTTACGTAGTATTACGTTATAACGTATTACGTTATGTAGTATTACGATATAACGTATGACGTCACGTGGTATTACGTTATTGCGAATAACATTATATTGTGTCACTTTATGACTATGACGTCATGTAGTATTACGTTTTAACGTATGACGGTATGTATTATTGCGTTATTCCGTATAACGTTATATAGTGTTACGTTATAAAGTATGACGTCGCGTAGTATTACGTTATAACGTATGACGTTATGTATTATTAAGATATAACGTATGACGGTATGTATTATTGCGTTATTCCGTATAACGTTATATAGTGTTACGTTATAAAGTATGACATCGTGTAGTATTACGTTATAACGTATGACGTTATGTATTATTACGATATAACGTAATACGTTATGCAGAATTGGGTTATAACGTATGACGTCATGTAGTTTTGCGTTATAACGTATGACGTCATGTAGTATTACGTTATAACGTACGACGTCATGTAGTATTACGTTATAACGTATGACGGTATGTAGCATTGCGTTATTCCGTATAACGTTATATAGTGTTACGATATAACGTATGACGTCATGTAGTATTACTTTATGACGTATGACGTCATGTAGTATTAGGTTGCAACGTATGACGTTATGTATTATTACGATATAACGTATGACGTTATGCAGTATTAGGTTATAACGTATGACGTCATGTAGTTTTGCGTTATAACGTATGACGTTATGTACTATTACGATACAACGTATGACGTCATGTGGTGTTACGTTATTGCGAATAACGTTATATAGTGTTACTTTAAGAAGTATGACGTTATGTTGTGTTACCTTATAGCGTATGACGTCATGTGGTATTACGTTATTACGAATAACGTTATATTGTGTTACTTTATGTAGTATGACTTATGTAGTTGACGTGATGTAACATTTGTTTATAATGTATGACGTTATGTAGCATTACGGTATTACGAATAACGTTGTACTGTGTTACTTTATAACGTATGACGTTATGTAGTGTTACGTTATAACGTATGACGTCGTGTAGTATTACGTTATAACGTATGACGTTATGTATTATTACGATATAACGTAATACGTTATGCAGAATTGGGTTATAACGTATGACGTCATGTAGTTTTGCGTTATAACGTATGACTTTACGTAGTATTACGTTATAACGTATGATGTTATGGAGTATTACGTTATAACGTATGACGTCATGTGGTAATACTTTATTACGAATAACGTTATATTGTGTTACTGTATGACGTATGACGTCATGTAGTATTAGGTTACAACGTATGACGTTATGTATTATTACGATATAACGTATGACGTTATGCAGTATTAGCTTATAACGTATGACGTCATGTAGTTTTGCGTTATAACGTATGACGTTATGTAGTATTGCGATACAACGTATGACGTCATGTGGTGTTACGTTATTGCGAATAACGTTATATTGTGTTACTTTATGACGTATGACGTCATGTAGTATTAGGTTGCAACGTATGACGTTATGTATTATTACGATATAACGTATGACGTCATGTAGTATTACGTGATAACGTATGACGTCATGTAGTTTTGCGTTATAACGTATGATGTTATGGAGAATTACGTTATAACGTATGACGTCATGTGGTAATACTTTATTACGAATAACGTTATATTGTGTTACTTTATGACGTATGACGTCATGTAGTATTAGGTTACAACGTATGACGTTATGTATTATTACGATATAACGTATGACGTTATGCAGTATTAGCTTATAACGTATGACGTCATGTAGTTTTGCGTTATAACTTATGACGTTATGTAGTATTGCGATACAACGTATGACGTCATGTGGTGTTACGTTATTGCGAATAACGTTATATTGTGTTACTTTATGACGTATGACGTCATGTAGTATTACGTTATAACGTATGACGGTATGTAGTATTACGTTATTCCGTATAACGTTATATAGTGTTACTTTATGATGTATGACGTTATGTTGTATTACGTTATAGCGTATGACGTTATGGAGCATTACGTTATAACATATGAGGTCATGTGGTATTACATTAGTACGAATATCGTAATATTGTGTTACTTTATGGCGTATGACGTCATGTAGTATTACTTTGTGACGTATGACGGTATGTAGTATTACGTTATTCCGTATAACGTTATATAGTGTTACGTTATAAAGTATGACGTCGTGTAGTATTACGTTATAACGTAGGACGCTATGTATTATTACGATATAACGTATGACGTCATGTAGTATTACGTTATAACGTATGATGTCATGTAGTATTACGATATAACGTACAACGTTATGTCGTATTACGTTATAACGTATCATGTCATGTAGTATTACGTTATAACGTATGACGTTATGTAGTATTACGTTATAACGTATGACGGCATGTAGTATTACGTTATTCCGTATAACGTTATACAGTGTTACTTTATGAAGTATGACATTATGTTGTATTACTTTATAACGTATGACGTTATGGAGTATTACGTTATAACGTGTGAGGTCATGTGGTATTACATTATTACGAATATCGTAATATTGTGTTACTTTATGACGTACGACGTCATGTAGTATTACTTTCTGACGTATGACGTCATGTAGTATTAGGTTACAACGTATGACGTTATGTATTATTACGATATAACGTATGACGTCATGTAGTATTACGTTATAACGTATCATGTCATGTAGTATTACGTCATAACGTATGCCGTCATGTAGTATTACGTTATAACATATGACGTCATGTAGTAATACGATATAACGTACAACGTTATATAGAATTACGATATAACGCACAACGTTATGTCGTATTACGTTATAACGTATCATGTCATGTAGTATTACGTTATAACGTATGACGTTATGGAGTATTACGTTATAACGTATGAGGTCATGTGGTATTACGTTATTACGAATAACGTTATATTGTGTTACTTTATGACGTATGACGTCATGTAGTATTACTTCATGACGTATGACCTCATATAGTATTAGGTTACAACGTATGACGTTATGTACTATTACGATATAACCTATGACGTTATGTATTATTACGATATAACGTATGACGTCATGTAGTATTACGTTATAACGTATGCCGTCATGTAGCATTACGTTATAACATATGACGTCATGTAGTATTACGATATAACGTACAACGTTATATAGAATTACGATATAACGCCCAACGTTATGTCGTATTACGTTATAACGTATCATGTCATGTAGCATTACGTTATAACGTATGACTTTATGGAGTATTACGTTATAACGTATGATGTCATGTGGTATTACGTTATTACAAATATCGTAATATTGTGTTACTTTATGACGTATGACGTCATGTTGTATTACGTTATAACGTATGACGTTATGGAGTATTACGTTATAACGTATGAGGTCATGTGGTATTACGTTATTACGAATAACGTTATATTGTGTTACTTTATGACGTATGACGTCATGTAGTATTACTTTATGACGTATGACGTCATGTTGTATTAGGTTACAACGTATGACGTTATGTATTATTACGATATAACGTATGACGTTATGTATTATTACGATATAACGTATGACGTTATGCAGTATTAGGTTATAACGTATGACGTCATGTAGTTTTGCGTTATAACGTATGCCGTCATGTAGCATTACGTTATAACATGTGACGTCATGTAGTATTACGATATAACGTACAACGTTATATAGAATTACGATATAACGCACAACGTTATGTCGTATTACGTTATAACGTATCATGTCATGTAGCATTACGTTATAACGTATGACTTTATGGAGTATTACGTTATAACGTATGATGTCATGTGGTATTACGTTATTGCGAATAACGTTATATAGTGTTACTTTAAGAAGTATGACGTTATGTTGTATTACGTTATAGCGTATGACGTTATGGAGCATTACGTTATAACGTATGAGGTCATGTGGTATTACATTAGTACGAATATCGTAATATTGTGTTACTTTATGACGTATGACGTCATGTAGTATTACTTTATGACGTATGACGTCATGTGGTATTACGTTATTACGAATAACGTTATATTGTGTTACTTTATGTAGTATGACTTATGTAGTATGACGTGATGTAGCATTTCTTTATAATGTATGACGTTATGTAGCATTACGGTATAACGAATAACGTTGTACTGTGTTACTTTATAACGTATGACGTATGTAGTCTTACGTTATAACGTATGACGTCGTGTAGTATTACGTTATAACGTATGACGTTATGTATTATTACGATATAACGTAATACGTTATGCAGAATTGGGTTATAACGTATGACGTCATGTAGTTTTGCGTTATAACGTATGACGTTACGTAGTATTACGTGATAACGTATGAGGTCATGTGGTATTACGTTATTACGAATAACGTTATATTGTGTTACTTTATGACGTATGACGTCATGTAGTATTACTTCATGACGTATGACGTCATGTAGTATTACTTCATGACGTATGACGTCATGTAGTATTACTTCATGACGTATGACCTCATGTAGTATTAGGTTACAACGTATGACGTTATGTACTATTACGATATAACCTATGAAGTTATGTATTATTACGATATAACGTATGACGTCATGTAGTATTACGTTATAACGTATGCCGTCATGTAGCATTACGTTATAACATATGACGTCATGTAGTATTACGATATAACGTACAACGCTATATAGAATTACGATATAACGCACAACGTTATGTCGTATTACGTTATAACGTATCATGTCATGTAGCATTTCGTTATAACGTATGACTTTATGGAGTATTACGTTATAACGTATGATGTCATGTGGTATTACGTTATTACAAATATCGTAATATTGTGTTACTTTATGACGTATGACGTCATGTAGTATTACTTTATGACGTATGACGTCATGTTGTATTAGGTGACAACGTATGACGTTATGTATTATTACGATATAACGTATGACGTTATGTATTATTACGATATAACGTATGACGTTATGCAGTATTAGGTTATAACTTATGACGTCATGTAGTTTTGCGTTATAACGTATGCCGTCATGTAGCATTACGTTATAACATATGACGTCATGTAGTATTACGTTATAACGTACGACGTCATGTAGTATTACGTTATAACGTATGACGGTATGTAGCATTGCGTTATTCCGTATAACGTTATATAGTGTTACGTTATGAAGTATGACGTCATGTAGTATTACGTTATAACGTAAGCCGTCATGTAGCATTACGTTATAACATATGACGTCATGTAGTATTACGATATAACGTACAACGTTATATAGAATTACGATATAACGCACAACGTTATGTCGTATTACGTTATAACGTATCATGTCATGTAGCATTACGTTATAACGTATGACTTTATGGAGTATTACGTTATAACGTATGATGTCATGTGGTATTACGTTATTACAAATATCGTAATATTGTGTTACTTTAAGACGTATGACGTCATGTAGTATTACTTTATGACGTATGACGTTATGTATTATTACGATATAACGTACAACGTTATGTCGTATTACGTTATATCGCATCATGTCATGTAGTATTACGTTATAACGTATGACGTTATGGAGTATTACGTTATAGCGTATGACGTTATGGAGCATTACGTTATAACGTATGAGGTCATGTGGTATTACATTAGTACGAATATCGTAATATTGTGTTACTTTATGACGTACGACGTCATGTATTATTACTTTATGACGTATGACGTCATGTGGTATTACGTTATTACGAATAACGTTATATTGTGTTACTTTATGTAGTATGACGTGATGTAGCATTTCTTTATAATGTATGACGTTATGTAGCATTACGGTATAACGAATAACGCTGTACTGTGTTACTTTATAACGTATGACGTTATGTAGTGTTACGTTATAACGTATGACGTCGTGTAGTATTACGTTATAACGTATGACGTTATGTATTATTACGATATAACGTAATACGTTATGCAGAATTGGGTTATAACGTATGACGTCATGTAGTTTTGCGTTATAACGTATGACGTTACGTAGTATTACGTTATAACGTATGACGTTATGTAGTATTACGATATAACGTATGACGTCACGTGGTATTACGTTATTGCGAATAACATTATATTGTGTCACTTTATGACTATGACGTCATGTAGTATTACGTTTTAACGTATGACGGTATGTATTATTGCGTTATTCCGTATAACGTTATATAGTGTTACATTATAAAGTATGACGTCGCGTAGTATTACGTTATAACGTATGACGTTATGTATTATTAAGATATAACGTATGACGGTATGTATTATTGCGTTATTCCGTATAACGTTATATAGTGTTACGTTATAAAGTATGACATCGTGTAGTATTACGTTATAACGTATGACGTTATGTATTATTACGATATAACGTAATACGTTATGCAGAATTGTGTTATAACGTATGACGTCATGTAGTTTTGCGTTATAACGTATGACGTCATGTAGTATTACATTATAACGTACGACGTCATGTAGTATTACGTTATAACGTATGACGGTATGTAGCATTGCGTTATTCCGTATAACGTTATATAGTGTTACGTTATAAAGTATGACGTCATGTAGTATTACGTTATAACGTATGACGTCATGTAGTATTAGGATATAACGTACAACGTTATGTCGTATTACGTTATATCGTATCATGTCATGTAGTATTACGTTATAACGTATGACGTTATGGAGTATTACGTTATAACGTATGAGGTCATGTGGTATTACGTTATTACGAATATCGTAATATTGTGTTACTTTAAGACGTATGACGTCATGTAGTATTACTTTATGACGTATGACGTCATGTAGTATTACGTTATAACATATGACGTCATGTAGTATTACGATATAACGTACAACGCTATATAGAATTACGATATAACGCACAACGTTATGTCGTATTACGTTATAACGTATCATGTCATATAGTATTACGTTATAACGTATGACGTTATGTATTATTACGATATAACGTAATACGTTATGCAGAATTGGGTTATAACGTATGACGTCATGTAGTTTTGCGTTATAACGTATGACGTTACGTAGTATTACGTTATAACGTATGATGTTATGGAGTATTACGTTATAACGTATGAGGTCATGTGGTATTACGTTATTACGAATATCGTAATATTGTGATACTTTATGACGCATGACGCCATGTAGTATTACTTTATTACGTATGACGTCATGTAGTATTAGGTTATAGCGTATGACGTTATGTATTATTACGATATAACGTATGACGTTATGCAGTATTAGGTTATAACGTATGATGTCATATAGATTTGCGTTATAACGTATGACGTTATGGAGTATTACGTTATAACGTATGACGTGATGTGGTATTACGTTATTACGAATAACGTTATATTGTGTTACTTTATAACGTATGACGTCATGTAGTATTACGTTATAACGTATGGCGTTATGTAGTATTACGATTTAACGTATGACGTCATGTGGTATTACGTTATTGCGAATAACGTTATATTGTGTTACTTTCTGATGTATGACGTCATGTAGTATTACGTTATAGCGTATGACGTTATGGAGCATTACGTTATAACGTATGAGGTCATGTGGTATTACATTAGTACGAATATCGTAATATTGTGTTACTTTATGACGTACGACGTCATGTAGTATTACTTTATGACGTATGACGACATGTGGTATTACGTTATTGCGAATAACGTTATATTGTGTTACTTTATGACGTATGACGTCATGTAGTATTACGTTATAACGTATGACGGTATGTAGTATTACGTTATTCCGTATAACGTTATATCGTGTTACTTTATGACGTATGACGTCATGTAGTATTACTTTATGACGTATGACGTCATGTAGTATTAGGTTACAACGTATGACGTTATGTATTATTACGATATAACGTATGCCGTCATGTAGCATTACGTTATAACATATGACGTCATGTAGTATTACGATATAACGTACAACGTTATATAGAATTACGATATAACGCACAACGTTATGTCGTATTACGTTATAACGTATCATGTCCTGTAGCATTACGTTATAACGTATGACTTTATGGAGTATTACGTTATAACGTATGATGTCATGTGGTATTACGTTATTACGAATATCGTAATATTGTGTTACTTTATGACGTATGACGTCATGTAGTATTACTTTATGACGTATGACGTCATGTAGTATTAGGTTACAACGTATGACGTTATGTATTATTACGATATAACGTATGACGTTATGCAGTATTAGGTTATAACGTATGACGTCATGGAGTTTTGCGTTATAACTTATGACGTTATGTAGTATTACGATACAACGTATGACGTCATGTGGTGTTACGTTATTGCGAATAACGTTATATGGTGTTACTTTATGACGTATGACGTCATGTAGTATTAGATTACAACGTATGACGTTATGTATTATTACGATACAACGTATGACGTTATATATTATTACGATATAACGTATGACGTTATGCAGTATTAGGTTATAACGTATGACGTCATGTGGTATTACGTTATTACGAATAACGTTATATTGTGTTACTTTATGTAGTATGACTTATGAAGTATGACGTGATGTAGCATTTCTTTATAATGTATGACGTTATGTAGCATTACGGTATTACGAATAACTTTGTACTGTGCTACTTTATAACGTATGACGTTATAAAGTGTTACGTTATAACGTATGACGTCGTGTAGTATTACGTTATAACGTATGACGTTATGTATTATTACGATATAACGTAATACGTTATGCAGAATTGGGTTATAACGTATGACGTCATGTAGTTTTGCGTTATAACGTATGACTTTACGTAGTATTACGTTATAACGTATGATGTTATGGAGTATTACGTTATAACGTATGACGTCGTGTAGTATTACGTTATAACGTATGACGTTATGTATTATTACGATATAACGTAATACGTTATGCAGAATTGGGTTATAACGTATGACGTCATGTAGTTTTGCGTTATAACGTATGACTTTACGTAGTATTACGTTATAACGTATGACGTCATGT
The DNA here is from genome assembly GCF_910591885.1 of Bombus terrestris. Lineage (NCBI taxonomy): Eukaryota > Metazoa > Arthropoda > Insecta > Hymenoptera > Apidae > Bombus > Bombus terrestris. Next base: position 2,628,380 of record NW_025963557.1, read on the forward strand.
GGTGTTACGTTATTGCGAATAACGTTATATAGTGTTACTTTAAGAAGTATGACGTTATGTTGTGTTACCTTATAGCGTATGACGTCATGTGGTATTACGTTATTACGAATAACGTTATATTGTGTTACTTTATGTAGTATGACTTATGTAGTTGACGTGATGTAACATTTGTTTATAATGTATGACGTTATGTAGCATTACGGTATTACGAATAACGTTGTACTGTGTTACTTTATAACGTATGACGTTATGTAGTGTTACGTTATAACGTATGACGTCGTGTAGTATTACGTTATAACGTATGACGTTATGTATTATTACGATATAACGTAATACGTTATGCAGAATTGGGTTATAACGTATGACGTCATGTAGTTTTGCGTTATAACGTATGACTTTACGTAGTATTACGTTATAACGTATGATGTTATGGAGTATTACGTTATAACGTATGACGTCATGTGGTAATACTTTATTACGAATAACGTTATATTGTGTTACTGTATGACGTATGACGTCATGTAGTATTAGGTTACAACGTATGACGTTATGTATTATTACGATATAACGTATGACGTTATGCAGTATTAGCTTATAACGTATGACGTCATGTAGTTTTGCGTTATAACGTATGACGTTATGTAGTATTGCGATACAACGTATGACGTCATGTGGTGTTACGTTATTGCGAATAACGTTATATTGTGTTACTTTATGACGTATGACGTCATGTAGTATTAGGTTGCAACGTATGACGTTATGTATTATTACGATATAACGTATGACGTCATGTAGTATTACGTGATAACGTATGACGTCATGTAGTTTTGCGTTATAACGTATGATGTTATGGAGAATTACGTTATAACGTATGACGTCATGTGGTAATACTTTATTACGAATAACGTTATATTGTGTTACTTTATGACGTATGACGTCATGTAGTATTAGGTTACAACGTATGACGTTATGTATTATTACGATATAACGTATGACGTTATGCAGTATTAGCTTATAACGTATGACGTCATGTAGTTTTGCGTTATAACTTATGACGTTATGTAGTATTGCGATACAACGTATGACGTCATGTGGTGTTACGTTATTGCGAATAACGTTATATTGTGTTACTTTATGACGTATGACGTCATGTAGTATTACGTTATAACGTATGACGGTATGTAGTATTACGTTATTCCGTATAACGTTATATAGTGTTACTTTATGATGTATGACGTTATGTTGTATTACGTTATAGCGTATGACGTTATGGAGCATTACGTTATAACATATGAGGTCATGTGGTATTACATTAGTACGAATATCGTAATATTGTGTTACTTTATGGCGTATGACGTCATGTAGTATTACTTTGTGACGTATGACGGTATGTAGTATTACGTTATTCCGTATAACGTTATATAGTGTTACGTTATAAAGTATGACGTCGTGTAGTATTACGTTATAACGTAGGACGCTATGTATTATTACGATATAACGTATGACGTCATGTAGTATTACGTTATAACGTATGATGTCATGTAGTATTACGATATAACGTACAACGTTATGTCGTATTACGTTATAACGTATCATGTCATGTAGTATTACGTTATAACGTATGACGTTATGTAGTATTACGTTATAACGTATGACGGCATGTAGTATTACGTTATTCCGTATAACGTTATACAGTGTTACTTTATGAAGTATGACATTATGTTGTATTACTTTATAACGTATGACGTTATGGAGTATTACGTTATAACGTGTGAGGTCATGTGGTATTACATTATTACGAATATCGTAATATTGTGTTACTTTATGACGTACGACGTCATGTAGTATTACTTTCTGACGTATGACGTCATGTAGTATTAGGTTACAACGTATGACGTTATGTATTATTACGATATAACGTATGACGTCATGTAGTATTACGTTATAACGTATCATGTCATGTAGTATTACGTCATAACGTATGCCGTCATGTAGTATTACGTTATAACATATGACGTCATGTAGTAATACGATATAACGTACAACGTTATATAGAATTACGATATAACGCACAACGTTATGTCGTATTACGTTATAACGTATCATGTCATGTAGTATTACGTTATAACGTATGACGTTATGGAGTATTACGTTATAACGTATGAGGTCATGTGGTATTACGTTATTACGAATAACGTTATATTGTGTTACTTTATGACGTATGACGTCATGTAGTATTACTTCATGACGTATGACCTCATATAGTATTAGGTTACAACGTATGACGTTATGTACTATTACGATATAACCTATGACGTTATGTATTATTACGATATAACGTATGACGTCATGTAGTATTACGTTATAACGTATGCCGTCATGTAGCATTACGTTATAACATATGACGTCATGTAGTATTACGATATAACGTACAACGTTATATAGAATTACGATATAACGCCCAACGTTATGTCGTATTACGTTATAACGTATCATGTCATGTAGCATTACGTTATAACGTATGACTTTATGGAGTATTACGTTATAACGTATGATGTCATGTGGTATTACGTTATTACAAATATCGTAATATTGTGTTACTTTATGACGTATGACGTCATGTTGTATTACGTTATAACGTATGACGTTATGGAGTATTACGTTATAACGTATGAGGTCATGTGGTATTACGTTATTACGAATAACGTTATATTGTGTTACTTTATGACGTATGACGTCATGTAGTATTACTTTATGACGTATGACGTCATGTTGTATTAGGTTACAACGTATGACGTTATGTATTATTACGATATAACGTATGACGTTATGTATTATTACGATATAACGTATGACGTTATGCAGTATTAGGTTATAACGTATGACGTCATGTAGTTTTGCGTTATAACGTATGCCGTCATGTAGCATTACGTTATAACATGTGACGTCATGTAGTATTACGATATAACGTACAACGTTATATAGAATTACGATATAACGCACAACGTTATGTCGTATTACGTTATAACGTATCATGTCATGTAGCATTACGTTATAACGTATGACTTTATGGAGTATTACGTTATAACGTATGATGTCATGTGGTATTACGTTATTGCGAATAACGTTATATAGTGTTACTTTAAGAAGTATGACGTTATGTTGTATTACGTTATAGCGTATGACGTTATGGAGCATTACGTTATAACGTATGAGGTCATGTGGTATTACATTAGTACGAATATCGTAATATTGTGTTACTTTATGACGTATGACGTCATGTAGTATTACTTTATGACGTATGACGTCATGTGGTATTACGTTATTACGAATAACGTTATATTGTGTTACTTTATGTAGTATGACTTATGTAGTATGACGTGATGTAGCATTTCTTTATAATGTATGACGTTATGTAGCATTACGGTATAACGAATAACGTTGTACTGTGTTACTTTATAACGTATGACGTATGTAGTCTTACGTTATAACGTATGACGTCGTGTAGTATTACGTTATAACGTATGACGTTATGTATTATTACGATATAACGTAATACGTTATGCAGAATTGGGTTATAACGTATGACGTCATGTAGTTTTGCGTTATAACGTATGACGTTACGTAGTATTACGTGATAACGTATGAGGTCATGTGGTATTACGTTATTACGAATAACGTTATATTGTGTTACTTTATGACGTATGACGTCATGTAGTATTACTTCATGACGTATGACGTCATGTAGTATTACTTCATGACGTATGACGTCATGTAGTATTACTTCATGACGTATGACCTCATGTAGTATTAGGTTACAACGTATGACGTTATGTACTATTACGATATAACCTATGAAGTTATGTATTATTACGATATAACGTATGACGTCATGTAGTATTACGTTATAACGTATGCCGTCATGTAGCATTACGTTATAACATATGACGTCATGTAGTATTACGATATAACGTACAACGCTATATAGAATTACGATATAACGCACAACGTTATGTCGTATTACGTTATAACGTATCATGTCATGTAGCATTTCGTTATAACGTATGACTTTATGGAGTATTACGTTATAACGTATGATGTCATGTGGTATTACGTTATTACAAATATCGTAATATTGTGTTACTTTATGACGTATGACGTCATGTAGTATTACTTTATGACGTATGACGTCATGTTGTATTAGGTGACAACGTATGACGTTATGTATTATTACGATATAACGTATGACGTTATGTATTATTACGATATAACGTATGACGTTATGCAGTATTAGGTTATAACTTATGACGTCATGTAGTTTTGCGTTATAACGTATGCCGTCATGTAGCATTACGTTATAACATATGACGTCATGTAGTATTACGTTATAACGTACGACGTCATGTAGTATTACGTTATAACGTATGACGGTATGTAGCATTGCGTTATTCCGTATAACGTTATATAGTGTTACGTTATGAAGTATGACGTCATGTAGTATTACGTTATAACGTAAGCCGTCATGTAGCATTACGTTATAACATATGACGTCATGTAGTATTACGATATAACGTACAACGTTATATAGAATTACGATATAACGCACAACGTTATGTCGTATTACGTTATAACGTATCATGTCATGTAGCATTACGTTATAACGTATGACTTTATGGAGTATTACGTTATAACGTATGATGTCATGTGGTATTACGTTATTACAAATATCGTAATATTGTGTTACTTTAAGACGTATGACGTCATGTAGTATTACTTTATGACGTATGACGTTATGTATTATTACGATATAACGTACAACGTTATGTCGTATTACGTTATATCGCATCATGTCATGTAGTATTACGTTATAACGTATGACGTTATGGAGTATTACGTTATAGCGTATGACGTTATGGAGCATTACGTTATAACGTATGAGGTCATGTGGTATTACATTAGTACGAATATCGTAATATTGTGTTACTTTATGACGTACGACGTCATGTATTATTACTTTATGACGTATGACGTCATGTGGTATTACGTTATTACGAATAACGTTATATTGTGTTACTTTATGTAGTATGACGTGATGTAGCATTTCTTTATAATGTATGACGTTATGTAGCATTACGGTATAACGAATAACGCTGTACTGTGTTACTTTATAACGTATGACGTTATGTAGTGTTACGTTATAACGTATGACGTCGTGTAGTATTACGTTATAACGTATGACGTTATGTATTATTACGATATAACGTAATATGTTATGCAGAATTGGGTTATAACGTATGACGTCATGTAGTTTTGCGTTATAACGTATGACGTTACGTAGTATTACGTTATAACGTATGACGTTATGTAGTATTACGATATAACGTATGACGTCACGTGGTATTACGTTATTGCGAATAACATTATATTGTGTCACTTTATGACTATGACGTCATGTAGTATTACGTTTTAACGTATGACGGTATGTATTATTGCGTTATTCCGTATAACGTTATATAGTGTTACATTATAAAGTATGACGTCGCGTAGTATTACGTTATAACGTATGACGTTATGTATTATTAAGATATAACGTATGACGGTATGTATTATTGCGTTATTCCGTATAACGTTATATAGTGTTACGTTATAAAGTATGACATCGTGTAGTATTACGTTATAACGTATGACGTTATGTATTATTACGATATAACGTAATACGTTATGCAGAATTGTGTTATAACGTATGACGTCATGTAGTTTTGCGTTATAACGTATGACGTCATGTAGTATTACATTATAACGTACGACGTCATGTAGTATTACGTTATAACGTATGACGGTATGTAGCATTGCGTTATTCCGTATAACGTTATATAGTGTTACGTTATAAAGTATGACGTCATGTAGTATTACGTTATAACGTATGACGTCATGTAGTATTAGGATATAACGTACAACGTTATGTCGTATTACGTTATATCGTATCATGTCATGTAGTATTACGTTATAACGTATGACGTTATGGAGTATTACGTTATAACGTATGAGGTCATGTGGTATTACGTTATTACGAATATCGTAATATTGTGTTACTTTAAGACGTATGACGTCATGTAGTATTACTTTATGACGTATGACGTCATGTAGTATTACGTTATAACATATGACGTCATGTAGTATTACGATATAACGTACAACGCTATATAGAATTACGATATAACGCACAACGTTATGTCGTATTACGTTATAACGTATCATGTCATATAGTATTACGTTATAACGTATGACGTTATGTATTATTACGATATAACGTAATACGTTATGCAGAATTGGGTTATAACGTATGACGTCATGTAGTTTTGCGTTATAACGTATGACGTTACGTAGTATTACGTTATAACGTATGATGTTATGGAGTATTACGTTATAACGTATGAGGTCATGTGGTATTACGTTATTACGAATATCGTAATATTGTGATACTTTATGACGCATGACGCCATGTAGTATTACTTTATTACGTATGACGTCATGTAGTATTAGGTTATAGCGTATGACGTTATGTATTATTACGATATAACGTATGACGTTATGCAGTATTAGGTTATAACGTATGATGTCATATAGATTTGCGTTATAACGTATGACGTTATGGAGTATTACGTTATAACGTATGACGTGATGTGGTATTACGTTATTACGAATAACGTTATATTGTGTTACTTTATAACGTATGACGTCATGTAGTATTACGTTATAACGTATGGCGTTATGTAGTATTACGATTTAACGTATGACGTCATGTGGTATTACGTTATTGCGAATAACGTTATATTGTGTTACTTTCTGATGTATGACGTCATGTAGTATTACGTTATAGCGTATGACGTTATGGAGCATTACGTTATAACGTATGAGGTCATGTGGTATTACATTAGTACGAATATCGTAATATTGTGTTACTTTATGACGTACGACGTCATGTAGTATTACTTTATGACGTATGACGACATGTGGTATTACGTTATTGCGAATAACGTTATATTGTGTTACTTTATGACGTATGACGTCATGTAGTATTACGTTATAACGTATGACGGTATGTAGTATTACGTTATTCCGTATAACGTTATATCGTGTTACTTTATGACGTATGACGACATGTAGTATTACTTTATGACGTATGACGTCATGTAGTATTAGGTTACAACGTATGACGTTATGTATTATTACGATATAACGTATGCCGTCATGTAGCATTACGTTATAACATATGACGTCATGTAGTATTACGATATAACGTACAACGTTATATAGAATTACGATATAACGCACAACGTTATGTCGTATTACGTTATAACGTATCATGTCCTGTAGCATTACGTTATAACGTATGACTTTATGGAGTATTACGTTATAACGTATGATGTCATGTGGTATTACGTTATTACGAATATCGTAATATTGTGTTACTTTATGACGTATGACGTCATGTAGTATTACTTTATGACGTATGACGTCATGTAGTATTAGGTTACAACGTATGACGTTATGTATTATTACGATATAACGTATGACGTTATGCAGTATTAGGTTATAACGTATGACGTCATGGAGTTTTGCGTTATAACTTATGACGTTATGTAGTATTACGATACAACGTATGACGTCATGTGGTGTTACGTTATTGCGAATAACGTTATATGGTGTTACTTTATGACGTATGACGTCATGTAGTATTAGATTACAACGTATGACGTTATGTATTATTACGATACAACGTATGACGTTATATATTATTACGATATAACGTATGACGTTATGCAGTATTAGGTTATAACGTATGACGTCATGTGGTATTACGTTATTACGAATAACGTTATATTGTGTTACTTTATGTAGTATGACTTATGAAGTATGACGTGATGTAGCATTTCTTTATAATGTATGACGTTATGTAGCATTACGGTATTACGAATAACTTTGTACTGTGCTACTTTATAACGTATGACGTTATAAAGTGTTACGTTATAACGTATGACGTCGTGTAGTATTACGTTATAACGTATGACGTTATGTATTATTACGATATAACGTAATACGTTATGCAGAATTGGGTTATAACGTATGACGTCATGTAGTTTTGCGTTATAACGTATGACGTTACGTAGTATTACGTTATAACGTATGATGTTATGGAGTATTACGTTATAACGTATGACGTCATGTGGTAGTACGTTATTACGAATAACGTTATATTGTGTTACTTTATGACGTATGACGTCATGTAGTATTAGGTTACAACGTATGACGTTATGTATTATTACGATATAATGTATGACGTCATGTAGTATTACGTTTTAACGTATGACGTGATGTAGCATTTCTTTATAATGTATGACGTTATGTAGCATTACGGTATTACGAATAACGTTGTACTGTGCTACTTTATAACGTATGACGTTATAAAGTGTTACGTTATAACGTATGACGTCGTGTAGTATTACGTTATAACGTATGACGTTATGTATTATTACGATATAACGTAATACGTTATGCAGAATTGGGTTATAACGTATGACGTCATGTAGTTTTGCGTTATAACGTATGACGTTACGTAGTATTACGTTATAACGTATGATGTTATGGAGTATTACGTTATAACGTATGACGTCATGTGGTAGTACGTTATTACGAATAACGTTATATTGTGTCACTTTATGACGTATGACGTCATGTAGTTTTGCGTTATAACGTATGACGTTACGTAGTATTACGTTATAACGTATGATGTTATGTAGTATTACGATACAACGTATGACGTCATGTGGTGTTACGTTATTGCGAATAACGTTATATTGTGTTACTTTATGACGTATGACGTCATGTAGTATTACGTTATAACGTATGACGGTATGTAGTATTACGTTATTCCGTATAACGTTATATAGTGTTACTTTATGATGTATGACGTTATGTTGTATTACGTTATAGCGTATGACGTTATGGAGCATTACGTTATAACATATGAGGTCATGTGGTATTACATTAGTACGAATATCGTAATATTGTGTTACTTTATGGCGTATGACGTCATGTAGTATTACCTTGTGACGTATGACGGTATGTAGTATTACGTTATTCCGTATAACGTTATATAGTGTTACGTTATAAAGTATGACGTCGTGTAGTATTACGTTATAACGTAGGACGTTATGTAGTATTACGATATAACGTACAACGTTATGTCGTATTACGTTATAACGTATCATGTCATGTAGTATTACGTTATAACGTATGACGTTATGTAGTATTACGTTATAACGTATGACGGCATGTAGTATTACGTTATTCCGTATAACGTTATACAGTGTTACTTTATGAAGTATGACATTATGTTGTATTACTTTATAACGTATGACGTTATGGAGTATTACGTTATAACGTGTGAGGTCATGTGGTATTACATTATTACGAATATCGTAATATTGTGTTACTTTATGACGTACGACGTCATGTAGTATTACTTTCTGACGTATGACGTCATGTAGTATTAGGTTACAACGTATGACGTTATGTATTATTACGATATAACGTATGACGTCATGTAGTATTACGTTATAACGTATCATGTCATGTAGTATTACGTCATAACGTATGCCGTCATGTAGTATTACGTTATAACATATGACGTCATGTAGTAATACGATATAACGTACAACGTTATATAGAATTACGATATAACGCACAACGTTATGTCGTATTACGTTATAACGTATCATGTCATGTAGTATTACGTTATAACGTATGACGTTATGGAGTATTACGTTATAACGTATGAGGTCATGTGGTATTACGTTATTACGAATAACGTTATATTGTGTTACTTTATGACGTATGACGTCATGTAGTATTACTTCATGACGTATGACCCCATATAGTATTAGGTTACAACGTATGACGTTATGTACTATTACGATATAACCTATGACGTTATGTATTATTACTATATAACGTATGACGTCATGTAGTATTACGTTATAACGTATGCCGTCATGTAGCATTACGTTATAACATATGACGTCATGTAGTATTACGATATAACGTACAACGTTATATAGAATTACGATATAACGCACAACGTTATGTCGTATTACGTTATAACGTATCATGTCATGTAGCATTACGTTATAACGTATGACTTTATGGAGTATTACGTTATAACGTATGATGTCATGTGGTATTACGTTATTACAAATATCGTAATATTGTGTTACTTTATGACGTATGACGTCATGTAGTATTACTTTGTGACGTATGACGGTATGTAGTATTACGTTATTCCGTATAACGTTATATAGTGTTACGTTATAAAGTATGACGTCGTGTAGTATTACGTTATAACGTAGGACGTTATGTATTATTACGATATAACGTATGACGTCATGTAGTATTACGTTATAACGTATGACGTCATGTAGTATTACGATATAACGTACAACGTTATGTCGTATTACGTTACAACGTATCATGTCATGTAGTATTACGTTATAACGTATGACGTTATGTAGTATTACGTTATAACGTATGACGGCATGTAGTATTACGTTATTCCGTATAACGTTATACAGTGTTACTTTATGAAGTATGACATTATGTTGTATTACTTTATAACGTATGACGTTATGGAGTATTACGTTATAACGTGTGAGGTCATGTGGTATTACATTATTACGAATATCGTAATATTGTGTTACTTTATGACGTACGACGTCATGTAGTATTACTTTCTGACGTATGACGTCATGTAGTATTAGGTTATAACATATGACGTCATGTAGTAATACGATATAACGTACAACGTTATATAGAATTACGATATAACGCACAACGTTATGTCGTATTACGTTATAACGTATCATGTCATGTAGTATTACGTCATAACGTATGCCGTCATGTAGTATTACGTTATAACATATGACGTCATGTAGTAATACGATATAACGTACAACGTTATATAGAATTACGATATAACGCACAACGTTATGTCGTATTACGTTATAACGTATAATGTCATGTAGTATTACGTTATAACGTATGACGTTATGGAGTATTACGTTATAACGTATGAGGTCATGTGGTATTACGTTATTACGAATAACGTTATATTGTGTTACTTTATGACGTATGACGTCATGTAGTATTACTTCATGACGTATGACCTCATATAGTATTAGGTTACAACGTATGACGTTATGTACTATTACGATATAACCTATGACGTTATGTATTATTACTATATAACGTATGACGTCATGTAGTATTACGTTATAACGGATGCCGTCATGTAGCATTACGTTATAACATATGACGTCATGTGGTATTACGATATAACGTACAACGTTATATAGAATTACGATATAACGCACAACGTTATGTCGTATTACGTTATAACGTATCATGTCATGTAGCATTACGTTATAACGTATGACTTTATGGAGTATTACGTTATAACGTATGATGTCATGTGGTATTACGTTATTACAAATATCGTAATATTGTGTTACTTTATGACGTATGACGTCATGTAGTATTAGGTTACAACGTATGACGTTATGTATTATTACGATATAACGTATGACGTTATGCAGTATTAGGTTATAACGTATGACGTCATGTAGTTTTGCGTTATAACGTATGACGTTATGTAGTATTACGATATAACGTATGACGTCATGTGGTATTACGTTATTGCGAATAACGTTATATTGTGTCACTTTATGACGTATGACGTCATGTAGTATTACGTTTTAACGTATGACGTGATGTAGCATTTCTTTATAATGTATGACGTTATGTAGCATTACGGTATTACGAATAACGTTGTACTGTGCTACTTTATAACGTATGACGTTATAAAGTGTTACGTTATAACGTATGACGTCGTGTAGTATTACGTTATAACGTATGACGTTATGTATTATTACGATATAACGTAATACGTTATGCAGAATTGGGTTATAACGTATGACGTCATGTAGTTTTGCGTTATAACGTATGACGTTATGTAGTATTACGATATAACGTATGACGTCATGTGGTATTACGTTATTGCGAATAACGTTATATTGTGTCACTTTATGACGTATGACGTCATGTAGTTTTGCGTTATAACGTATGACGTTACGTAGTATTACGTTATAACGTATGATGTTATGTAGTATTACGATACAACGTATGACGTCATGTGGTGTTACGTTATTGCGAATAACGTTAAATTGTGTTACTTTATGACGTATGACGTCATGTAGTATTACGTTATAACGTATGACGGTATGTAGTATTACGTTATTCCGTATAACGTTATATAGTGTTACTTTATGATGTATGACGTTATGTTGTATTACGTTATAGCGTATGACGTTATGGAGCATTACGTTATAACATATGAGGTCATGTGGTATTACATTAGTACGAATATCGTAATATTGTGTTACTTTATGGCGTATGACGTCATGTAGTATTACTTTGTGACGTATGACGGTATGTAGTATTACGTTATTCCGTATAACGTTATATAGTGTTACGTTATAAAGTATGACGTCGTGTAGTATTACGTTATAACGTAGGACGTTATGTATTATTACGATATAACGTATGACGTCATGTAGTATTACGTTATAACGTATGACGTCATGTAGTATTACGATATAACGTACAACGTTATGTCGTATTACGTTATAACGTATCATGTCATGTAGTATTACGTTATAACGTATGACGTTATGTAGTATTACGTTATAACGTATGACGGCATGTAGTATTACGTTATTCCGTATAACGTTATACAGTGTTACTTTATGAAGTATGACATTATGTTGTATTACTTTATAACGTATGACGTTATGGAGTATTACGTTATAACGTGTGAGGTCATGTGGTATTACATTATTACGAATATCGTAATATTGTGTTACTTTATGACGTACGACGTCATGTAGTATTACTTTCTGACGTATGACGTCATGTAGTATTAGGTTACAACGTATGACGTTATGTATTATTACGATATAACGTATGACGTCATGTAGTATTACGTTATAACGTATCATGTCATGTAGTATTACGTCATAACGTATGCCGTCATGTAGTATTACGTTATAACATATGACGTCATGTAGTAATACGATATAACGTACAACGTTATATAGAATTACGATATAACGCACAACGTTATGTCGTATTACGTTATAACGTATCATGTCATGTAGTATTACGTTATAACGTATGACGTTATGGAGTATTACGTTATAACGTATGAGGTCATGTGGTATTACGTTATTACGAATAACGTTATATTGTGTTACTTTATGACGTATGACGTCATGTAGTATTACTTCATGACGTATGACCCCATATAGTATTAGGTTACAACGTATGACGTTATGTACTATTACGATATAACCTATGACGTTATGTATTATTACTATATAACGTATGACGTCATGTAGTATTACGTTATAACGTATGCCGTCATGTAGCATTACGTTATAACATATGACGTCATGTAGTATTACGATATAACGTACAACGTTATATAGAATTACGATATAACGCACAACGTTATGTCGTATTACGTTATAACGCATCATGTCATGTAGCATTACGTTATAACGTATGACTTTATGGAGTATTACGTTATAACGTATGATGTCATGTGGTATTACGTTATTACAAATATCGTAATATTGTGTTACTTTATGACGTATGACGTCATGTAGTATTACTTTGTGACGTATGACGGTATGTAGTATTACGTTATTCCGTATAACGTTATATAGTGTTACGTTATAAAGTATGACGTCGTGTAGTATTACGTTATAACGTAGGACGTTATGTATTATTACGATATAACGTATGACGTCATGTAGTATTACGTTATAACGTATGACGTCATGTAGTATTACGATATAACGTACAACGTTATGTCGTATTACGTTACAACGTATCATGTCATGTAGTATTACGTTATAACGTATGACGTTATGTAGTATTACGTTATAACGTATGACGGCATGTAGTATTACGTTATTCCGTATAACGTTATACAGTGTTACTTTATGAAGTATGACATTATGTTGTATTACTTTATAACGTATGACGTTATGGAGTATTACGTTATAACGTGTGAGGTCATGTGGTATTACATTATTACGAATATCGTAATATTGTGTTACTTTATGACGTACGACGTCATGTAGTATTACTTTCTGACGTATGACGTCATGTAGTATTAGGTTATAACATATGACGTCATGTAGTAATACGATATAACGTACAACGTTATATAGAATTACGATATAACGCACAACGTTATGTCGTATTACGTTATAACGTATCATGTCATGTAGTATTACGTTATAACGCATGCCGTCATGTAGTATTACGTTATAACATATGACGTCATGTAGTAATACGATATAACGTACAACGTTATATAGAATTACGATATAACGCACAACGTTATGTCGTATTACGTTATAACGTATCATGTCATGTAGCATTACGTTATAACGTATGACGTTATGGAGTATTACGTTATAACGTATGAGGACATGTGGTATTACGTTATTACGAATAACGTTATATTGTGTTACTTTATGACGTATGACGTCATGTAGTATTACTTCATGACGTATGACCTCATATAGTATTAGGTTACAACGTATGACGTTATGTACTATTACGATATAACCTATGACGTTATGTATTATTACTATATAACGTATGACGTCATGTAGTATTACGTTATAACGGATGCCGTCATGTAGCATTACGTTATAACATATGACGTCATGTGGTATTACGATATAACGTACAACGTTATATAGAATTACGATATAACGCACAACGTTATGTCGTATTACGTTATAACGTATCATGTCATGTAGCATTACGTTATAACGTATGACTTTATGGAGTATTACGTTATAACGTATGATGTCATGTGGTATTACGTTATTACAAATATCGTAATATTGTGTTACTTTATGACGTATGACGTCATGTAGTATTACTTTATGACGTATGACGTCATGTTGTATTACGTTATAACGTATGACGTTATGTAGTATTACGTTATAACGTATGACGGCATGTAGTATTACGTTATTCCGTATAACGTTATACAGTGTTACTTTATGAAGTATGACGTTATGTTGTATTACGTTATAACGTATGACCTTATGGAGTATTACGTTATAACGTATGATGTCATGTGGTATTACGTTATTACGAATATCGTAATATTGTGTTACTTTATGGCGTATGACGTCATGTAGTATTACTTTGTGACGTATGACGGTATGTAGTATTACGTTATTCCGTATAACGTTATATAGTGTTACGTTATAAAGTATGACGTCGTGTAGTATTACGTTATAACGTAGGACGTTATGTATTATTACGATATAACGTATGACGTCATGTAGTATTACGTTATAACGTATGACGTCATGTAGTATTACGATATAACGTACAACGTTATGTCGTATTACGTTATAACGTATCATGTCATGTAGTATTACGTTATAACGTATGACGTTATGTAGTATTACGTTATAACGTATGACGGCATGTAGTATTACGTTATTCCGTATAACGTTATACAGTGTTACTTTATGAAGTATGACATTATGTTGTATTACTTTATAACGTATGACGTTATGGAGTATTACGTTATAACGTGTGAGGTCATGTGGTATTACATTATTACGAATATCGTAATATTGTGTTACTTTATGACGTACGACGTCATGTAGTATTACTTTCTGACGTATGACGTCATGTAGTATTAGGTTACAACGTATGACGTTATGTATTATTACGATATAACGTATGACGTCATGTAGTATTACGTTATAACGTATCATGTCATGTAGTATTACGTCATAACGTATGCCGTCATGTAGTATTACGTTATAACATATGACGTCATGTAGTAATACGATATAACGTACAACGTTATATAGAATTACGATATAACGCACAACGTTATGTCGTATTACGTTATAACGTATCATGTCATGTAGTATTACGTTATAACGTATGACGTTATGGAGTATTACGTTATAACGTATGAGGTCATGTGGTATTACGTTATTACGAATAACGTTATATTGTGTTACTTTATGACGTATGACGTCATGTAGTATTACTTCATGACGTATGACCCCATATAGTATTAGGTTACAACGTATGACGTTATGTACTATTACGATATAACCTATGACGTTATGTATTATTACTATATAACGTATGACGTCATGTAGTATTACGTTATAACGTATGCCGTCATGTAGCATTACGTTATAACATATGACGTCATGTAGTATTACGATATAACGTACAACGTTATATAGAATTACGATATAACGCACAACGTTATGTCGTATTACGTTATAACGCATCATGTCATGTAGCATTACGTTATAACGTATGACTTTATGGAGTATTACGTTATAACGTATGATGTCATGTGGTATTACGTTATTACAAATATCGTAATATTGTGTTACTTTATGACGTATGACGTCATGTAGTATTACTTTGTGACGTATGACGGTATGTAGTATTACGTTATTCCGTATAACGTTATATAGTGTTACGTTATAAAGTATGACGTCGTGTAGTATTACGTTATAACGTAGGACGTTATGTATTATTACGATATAACGTATGACGTCATGTAGTATTACGTTATAACGTATGACGTCATGTAGTATTACGATATAACGTACAACGTTATGTCGTATTACGTTACAACGTATCATGTCATGTAGTATTACGTTATAACGTATGACGTTATGTAGTATTACGTTATAACGTATGACGGCATGTAGTATTACGTTATTCCGTATAACGTTATACAGTGTTACTTTATGAAGTATGACATTATGTTGTATTACTTTATAACGTATGACGTTATGGAGTATTACGTTATAACGTGTGAGGTCATGTGGTATTACATTATTACGAATATCGTAATATTGTGTTACTTTATGACGTACGACGTCATGTAGTATTACTTTCTGACGTATGACGTCATGTAGTATTAGGTTATAACATATGACGTCATGTAGTAATACGATATAACGTACAACGTTATATAGAATTACGATATAACGCACAACGTTATGTCGTATTACGTTATAACGTATCATGTCATGTAGTATTACGTTATAACGCATGCCGTCATGTAGTATTACGTTATAACATATGACGTCATGTAGTAATACGATATAACGTACAACGTTATATAGAATTACGATATAACGCACAACGTTATGTCGTATTACGTTATAACGTATCATGTCATGTAGCATTACGTTATAACGTATGACGTTATGGAGTATTACGTTATAACGTATGAGGACATGTGGTATTACGTTATTACGAATAACGTTATATTGTGTTACTTTATGACGTATGACGTCATGTAGTATTACTTCATGACGTATGACCTCATATAGTATTAGGTTACAACGTATGACGTTATGTACTATTACGATATAACCTATGACGTTATGTATTATTACTATATAACGTATGACGTCATGTAGTATTACGTTATAACGGATGCCGTCATGTAGCATTACGTTATAACATATGACGTCATGTGGTATTACGATATAACGTACAACGTTATATAGAATTACGATATAACGCACAACGTTATGTCGTATTACGTTATAACGTATCATGTCATGTAGCATTACGTTATAACGTATGACTTTATGGAGTATTACGTTATAACGTATGATGTCATGTGGTATTACGTTATTACAAATATCGTAATATTGTGTTACTTTATGACGTATGACGTCATGTAGTATTACTTTATGACGTATGACGTCATGTTGTATTACGTTATAACGTATGACGTTATGTAGTATTACGTTATAACGTATGACGGCATGTAGTATTACGTTATTCCGTATAACGTTATACAGTGTTACTTTATGAAGTATGACGTTATGTTGTATTACGTTATAACGTATGACCTTATGGAGTATTACGTTATAACGTATGATGTCATGTGGTATTACGTTATTACGAATATCGTAATATTGTGTTACTTTATGACGTATGACGTCATGTAGTATTACTTTGTGACGTATGACGTCATGAAGTATTACTTTATGACGTATGACGTCATGTAGTACTACGTTATAACGTATGACGTCATGTAGTATTACGATATAACGTACAACGTTATGTCGTATTACGTTATAACGTATCATGTCATGTAGTATTACGTTATAACGTATGACGTTATGGAGTATTACGTTATAACGTATGAGGTCATGTGGTGTTACGTAATTGCGAATAACGTTATATTGTGTTACTTTATGACGTATGACGTCATGTAGTATTAGGTTACAACGTATGACGTTATGTATTATTACGATATAACGTATGACGTCGTGTAGTATTACGTTACAACGTATGACGTTATGTATTATTACGATATAACGTAATACGTTATGCAGAATTGGGTTATAACGTATGACGTTACGTAGTATTACGTTATAACGTATGATGTTATGGAGTATTACGTTATAACGTATGACGTCATGTGGTAATACTTTATTACGAATAACGTTATATTGTGTTACTTTATGACGTATGACGTCATGTAGTATTAGGTTACAACGTATGACGTTATGTATTATTAGGATATAACGTATGACGTTATGTAGTATAAGGTTATAACGTATGACGTCATGTAGTTTTGCGTTATAACGTATGACGTTATGTAGTATTACGATATAACGTATGACGTCATGTGGTATTACGTTATTGCGAATAACGTTATATTGTGTCACTTTATGACGTATGACGTCATGTAGTATTACGTTTTAACGTATGACGGTATGTAGTATTGCGTTATTCCGTATAACGTTATGTAGTGTTACGTTATAAAGTATGACGTCGTGTAGTATTACGTTATAACGTATGACGTTCTGTATTATTACGATATAACGTATGACGTCATGTAGTATTACGTTATAACGTATGACGTCATGTGGTATTACGTTATTGCGAATAACGTTATATTGTGTTACTTTATAACGTATGACGTCATGTAGTATTACGCTATAACGTATGGCGTTATGTAGTATTACGATATAACGTATGACGTCATGTGGTATTACGTTATTGCGAATAACGTTATATTGTGTTACTTTATGACGTATGACGTCATGTAGTATTACGTTATAACGTATGACGGTATGTAGTATTACGTTATTCCGCATAACGTTGTATAGTGTTACTTTATGAAGTATGACGTTATGTTGTATTACGTTGTAACGTATGACGTCATGTAGTATTACGTTATAACGTATGGCGTTATGTAGTATTACGATATAACGTATGACGTCATGTGGTATTACGTTATTGCGAATAACGTTATATTGTGTTACTTCATGATGTATGACGTCATGTAGTATTACGTTATAACGTATGACGGTATGTAGTATTACGTTATTCCGCATAACGTTGTATAGTGTTACTTTATTACGTATGACGTCATGTAGTATTACGTTATAACGTATGACGGTATGTAGTATTACGATATAACCTATGACGTCATGTAGTATTACGATATAACGTACAACGTTATATAGAATTACGATATAACGTATGACGTCATGTGGTGTTACGTAATTGCGAATAACGTTTTATTGTGTTACTTTATGACGTATGACGTCATATAGTACTACTTTATGACGTATGACGTCATATAGTACTACTTTATGACGTATGACGTCATGTAGTATTAGATTACAACGTATGACGTTATGTATTATTGCGATATAACGTATGACGTTATGTAGTATTACGATATAACGTATGACGTTATGTAGAATTTCGATATAACGTATGACGTCATGTGGTGTTACGTAATTGCGAATAACGTTATATTGTGTTACTTTATGACGTATGACGTCATGTAGTATTAGATTACAACGTATGACGTTATGTATTATTACGATATAACGTATGACGTTATGTAGTATTACGATATAACGTATGACGTTATGTAGAATTTCGATATAACGTATGACGTCATGTGGTGTTACGTAATTGCAAATAACGTTATATTGTGTTACTTTATGACGTATGACGTCATGTAGTATTAGATTACAACGTATGACGTTATGTATTATTACGATACAACGTATGACGTTATATATTATTACGATGTAACGTATGACGTTATGCAGTATTAGGTTATAACGTATGACGTCATGTGGTATTACGTTATTACGAATAACGTTATATTGTGTTACTTTATGTAGTATGACTTATGAAGTATAACGTGATGTAGCATTTCTTTATAATGTATGACGTTATGTAGCATTACGGTATTACGAATAACTTTGTACTGTGCTCCTTTATAACGTATGACGTTATGCAGTATTAGGTTATAACGTATGACGTCATGTAGTTTTGCGTTATAACGTATGACGTTATGTAGTATTACGATATAACGTATGACGTCATGTGGTATTACGTTATTGCGAATAACGTTATATTGTGTCACTTTATGACGTATGACGTCATGTAGTATTACGTTTTAACATATGACGTGATGTAGCATTTCTTTATAATGTATGACGTTATGTAGCATTACGGTATTACGAATAACGTTGTACTGTGCTACTTTATAACGTATGACGTTATAAAGTGTTACGTTATAACGTATGACGTCGTGTAGTATTACGTTATAACGTATGACGTTATGTATTATTACGATATAACGTAATACGTTATGCAGAATTGGGTTATAACGTATGACGTCATGTAGTTTTGCGTTATAACGTATGACGTTATGTAGTATTACGATATAACGTATGACGTCATGTGGTATTACGTTATTGCGAATAACGTTATATTGTGTCACTTTATGACGTATGACGTCATGTAGTTTTGCGTTATAACGTATGACGTTACGTAGTATTACGTTATAACGTATGATGTTATGTAGTATTACGATACAACGTATGACGTCATGTGGTGTTACGTTATTGCGAATAACGTTATATTGTGTTACTTTATGACGTATGACGTCATGTAGTATTACGTTATAACGTATGACGGTATGTAGTATTACGTTATTCCGTATAACGTTATATAGTGTTACTTTATGATGTATGACGTTATGTTGTATTACGTTATAGCGTATGACGTTATGGAGCATTACGTTATAACATATGAGGTCATGTGGTATTACATTAGTACGAATATCGTAATATTGTGTTACTTTATGGCGTATGACGTCATGTAGTATTACTTTGTGACGTATGACGGTATGTAGTATTACGTTATTCCGTATAACGTTATATAGTGTTACGTTATAAAGTATGACGTCGTGTAGTATTACGTTATAACGTAGGACGTTATGTATTATTACGATATAACGTATGACGTCATGTAGTATTACGTTATAACGTATGACGTCATGTAGTATTACGATATAACGTACAACGTTATGTCGTATTACGTTATAACGTATCATGTCATGTAGTATTACGTTATAACGTATGACGTTATGTAGTATTACGTTATAACGTATGACGGCATGTAGTATTACGTTATTCCGTATAACGTTATACAGTGTTACTTTATGAAGTATGACATTATGTTGTATTACTTTATAACGTATGACGTTATGGAGTATTACGTTATAACGTGTGAGGTCATGTGGTATTACATTATTACGAATATCGTAATATTGTGTTACTTTATGACGTACGACGTCATGTAGTATTACTTTCTGACGTATGACGTCATGTAGTATTAGGTTACAACGTATGACGTTATGTATTATTACGATATAACGTATGACGTCATGTAGTATTACGTTATAACGTATCATGTCATGTAGTATTACGTCATAACGTATGCCGTCATGTAGTATTACGTTATAACATATGACGTCATGTAGTAATACGATATAACGTACAACGTTATATAGAATTACGATATAACGCACAACGTTATGTCGTATTACGTTATAACGTATCATGTCATGTAGTATTACGTTATAACGTATGACGTTATGGAGTATTACGTTATAACGTATGAGGTCATGTGGTATTACGTTATTACGAATAACGTTATATTGTGTTACTTTATGACGTATGACGTCATGTAGTATTACTTCATGACGTATGACCCCATATAGTATTAGGTTACAACGTATGACGTTATGTACTATTACGATATAACCTATGACGTTATGTATTATTACTATATAACGTATGACGTCATGTAGTATTACGTTATAACGTATGCCGTCATGTAGCATTAGGTTATAACATATGACGTCATGTAGTATTACGATATAACGTACAACGTTATATAGAATTACGATATAACGCACAACGTTATGTCGTATTACGTTATAACGTATCATGTCATGTAGCATTACGTTATAACGTATGACTTTATGGAGTATTACGTTATAACGTATGATGTCATGTGGTATTACGTTATTACAAATATCGTAATATTGTGTTACTTTATGACGTATGACGTCATGTAGTATTACTTTGTGACGTATGACGGTATGTAGTATTACGTTATTCCGTATAACGTTATATAGTGTTACGTTATAAAGTATGACATCGTGTAGTATTACGTTATAACGTAGGACGTTATGTATTATTACGATATAACGTATGACGTCATGTAGTATTACGTTATAACGTATGACGTCATGTAGTATTACGATATAACGTACAACGTTATGTCGTATTACGTTACAACGTATCATGTCATGTAGTATTACGTTATAACGTATGACGTTATGTAGTATTACGTTATAACGTATGACGGCATGTAGTATTACGTTATTCCGTATAACGTTATACAGTGTTACTTTATGAAGTATGACATTATGTTGTATTACTTTATAACGTTTGACGTTATGGAGTATTACGTTATAACGTGTGAGGTCATGTGGTATTACATTATTACGAATATCGTAATATTGTGTTACTTTATGACGTACGACGTCATGTAGTATTACTTTCTGACGTATGACGTCATGTAGTATTAGGTTATAACATATGACGTCATGTAGTAATACGATATAACGTACAACGTTATATAGAATTACGATATAACGCACAACGTTATGTCGTATTACGTTATAACGTATCATGTCATGTAGTATTACGTCATAACGTATGCCGTCATGTAGTATTACGTTATAACATATGACGTCATGTAGTAATACGATATAACGTACAACGTTATATAGAATTACGATATAACGCACAACGTTATGTCGTATTACGTTATAACGTATCATGTCATGTAGTATTACGTCATAACGTATGCCGTCATGTAGTATTACGTTATAACATATGACGTCATGTAGTAATACGATATAACGTACAACGTTATATAGAATTACGATATAACGCACAACGTTATGTCGTATTACGTTATAACGTATCATGTCATGTAGTATTACGTTATAACGTATGACGTTATGGAGTATTACGTTATAACGTATGAGGTCATGTGGTATTACGTTATTACGAATAACGTTATATTGTGTTACTTTATGACGTATGACGTCATGTAGTATTACTTCATGACGTATGACCTCATATAGTATTAGGTTACAACGTATGACGTTATGTACTATTACGATATAACCTATGACGTTATGTATTATTACTATATAACGTATGACGTCATGTAGTATTACGTTATAACGGATGCCGTCATGTAGCATTACGTTATAACATATGACGTCATGTAGTATTACGATATAACGTACAACGTTATATAGAATTACGATATAACGCACAACGTTATGTCGTATTACGTTATAACGTATCATGTCATGTAGCATTACGTTATAACGTATGACTTTATGGAGTATTACGTTATAACGTATGATGTCATGTGGTATTACGTTATTACAAATATCGTAATATTGTGTTACTTTATGACGTATGACGTCATGTAGTATTACTTTATGACGTATGACGTTATGTTGTATTACGTTATAGCGTATGACGTTATGGAGCATTACGTTATAACGTATGAGGTCATGTGGTATTACATTAGTACGAATATCGTAATATTGTGTTACTTTATGACGTATGACGTCATGTAGTATTACTTTATGACGTATGACGTCATGTTGTATTAGGTTACAACGTATGACGTTATGTATTATTACGATATAACGTATGACGTTATGTATTATTACGATATAACGTATGACGTTATGCAGTATTAGGTTATAACGTATGACGTCATGTAGTTTTGCGTTATAACGTATGCCGTCATGTAGCATTACGTTATAACATATGACGTCATGTAGTATTACGTTATAACGTACGACGTCATGTAGTATTACGTTATAACGTATGACGGTATGTAGCATTGCGTTTTTCCGTATAACGCTATATAGTGTTACGTTATGAAGTATGACGTCATGTAGTATTACGTTATAACGTATGCCGTCATGTAGCATTACGTTATAACATATGACGTCATGTAGTATTACGATATAACGTACAACGTTATATAGAATTACGATATAACGCACAACGTTATGTCGTATTACGTTATAACGTATCATGTCATGTAGCATTACGTTATAACGTATGACTTTATGGAGTATTACGTTATAACGTATGATGTCATGTGGTATTACGTTATTGCAAATATCGTAATATTGTGTTACTTTAAGACCTATGACGTCATGTAGTATTACTTTATGACGTATGACGTTATGTATTATTACGATATAACGTACAACGTTATGTCGTATTACGTTATATCGCATCATGTCATGTAGTATTACGTTATAACGTATGACGTTATGGAGTATTACGTTATAGCGTATGACGTTATGGAGCATTACGTTATAACGTATGAGGTCATGTGGTATTACATTAGTACGAATATCGTAATATTGTGTTACTTTATGACGTACGACGTCATGTATTATTACTTTATGACGTATGACGTCATGTAGTATTACGTTATAACGTATGACGTTATGTATTATTACGATATAACGTAATACGTTATGCAGAATTGGGTTATAACGTATGACGTCATGTAGTTTTGCGTTATAACGTATGACGTTACGTAGTATTACGTTATAACGTATGATGTTATGGAGTATTACGTTATAACGTATGAGGTCATGTGGTATTACGTTATTACGAATATCGTAATATTGTGATACTTTATGACGCATGCCGCCATGTAGTATTACTTTATTACGTATGACGTCATGTAGTATTAGGTTATAGCGTATGACGTTATGTATTATTACGATATAACGTATGACGTTATGCAGTATTAGGTTATAACGTATGATGTCATATAGTTTTGCGTTATAACGTATGACGTTATGGAGTATTACGTTATAACGTATGACGTGATGTGGTATTACGTTATTACGAATAACGTTATATTGTGTTACTTTATAACGTATGACGTCATGTAGTATTACGTTATAACGTATGGCGTTATGTAGTATTACGATTTAACGTATGACGTCATGTGGTATTACGTTATTGCGAATAACGTTATATTGTGTTACTTTCTGATGTATGACGTCATGTAGTATAAGTTATAGCGTATGACGTTATGGAGCATTACGTTATAACGTATGAGGTCATGTGGTATTACATTAGTACGAATATCGTAATATTGTGTTACTTTATGACGTACGACGTCATGTAGTATTACTTTATGACGTATGACGTCATGTGGTATTACGTTATTGCGAATAACGTTATATTGCGTTACTTTATGACGTATGACGTCATGTAGTATTACGTTATAACGTATGACGGTATGAAGTATTACGTTATTCCGTATAACGTTATATCGTGTTACTTTATGACGTATGACGTTATGTAGTATTACTTTATGACGTATGACGTCATGTAGTATTAGGTTACAACGTATGACGTTATGTATTATTACGATATAACGTATGCCGTCATGTAGCATTACGTTATAACATATGACGTCATGTAGTATTACGATATAACGTACAACGTTATATAGAATTACGATATAACGCACAACGTTATGTCGTATTACGTTATAACGTATCATGTCATGTAGCATTACGTTATAACGTATGACTTTATGGAGTATTACGTTATAACGTATGATGTCATGTGGTATTACGTTATTACGAATATCGTAATATTGTGTTACTTTATGACGTATGACGTCATGTAGTATTACTTTATGACGTATGACGTCATGTAGTATTACTTTATGACGTATGACGTCATGTAGTATTAGGTTACAACATATGACGTTATGTATTATTACGATATAACGTATGACGTTATGCAGTATTAGGTTATAACGTATGATGTCATATAGTTTTGCGTTATAACGTATGACGTTATGGAGTATTACGTTATAACGTATGACGTGATGTGGTATTACGTTATTACGAATAACGTTATATTGTGTTACTTTATAACGTATGACGTCATGTAGTATTACGTTATAACGTATGGCGTTATGTAGTATTACGATTTAACGTATGACGTCATGTGGTATTACGTTATTGCGAATAACGTTATATTGTGTTACTTTCTGATGTATGACGTCATGTAGTATTACGTTATAGCGTATGACGTTATGGAGCATTACGTTATAACGTATGAGGTCATGTGGTATTACATTAGTACGAATATCGTAATATTGTGTTACTTTATGACGTACGACGTCATGTAGTATTACTTTATGACGTATGACGTCATGTGGTATTACGTTATTGCGAATAACGTTATATTGTGTTACTTTATGACGTATGACGTCATGTAGTATTACGTTATAACGTATGACGGTATGAAGTATTACGTTATTCCGTATAACGTTATATCGTGTTACTTTATGACGTATGACGTTATGTAGTATTACTTTATGACGTATGACGTCATGTAGTATTAGGTTACAACGTATGAGTTATGTATTATTACGATATAACGTATGCCGTCATGTAGCATTACGTTATAACATATGACGTCATGTAGTATTACGATATAACGTACAACGTTATATAGAATTACGATATAACGCACAACGTTATGTCGTATTACGTTATAACGTATCATGTCATGTAGCATTACGTTATAACGTATGACTTTATGGAGTATTACGTTATAACGTATGATGTCATGTGGTATTACGTTATTACGAATATCGTAATATTGTGTTACTTTATGACGTATGACGTCATGTAGTATTACTTTATGACGTATGACGTCATGTAGTATTACTTTATGACGTATGACGTCATGTAGTATTAGGTTACAACATATGACGTTATGTATTATTACGATATAACGTATGACGTTATGCAGTATTAGGTTATAACGTATGACGTCATGGAGTTTTGCGTTATAACTTATGACGTTATGTAGTATTACGATACAACGTATGACGTCATGTGGTGTTACGTTATTGCGAATAACGTTATATTGTGTTACTTTATGACGTATGACGTCATGTAGTATTACGTTATAACGTATGACGGTATGTAGTATTACGTTATTCCGTATAACGTTATATAGTGTTACTTTATGAAGTATGACGTTATGTTGTATTACGTTATAGCGTATGACGTTATGGAGCATTACGTTATAACGTATGAGGTCATGTGCTATTACATTAGTAAGAATATCGTAATATTGTGTTACTTTATGACGTATGAGGTCATGTAGTATTACTTTATGACGTATAACGTCATGTAGTATTAGGTTACAACGTATGACGTTATGTATTATTACGATATAACTTATGACATCATGTAGTACTACGTTATAACGTATGACGTCATGTAGTATTACGATATAACGTACAACGTTATGTCGTATTACGTTATAACGTATCATGTCATGTAGTATTACGTTATAACGTATGACGTTATGGAGTATTACGTTATAACGTATGAGGTCATGTGGTATTACGTTATTACGAATATCGTAATATTGTGATACTTTATGACGTATGACGCCATGTAGTATTACTTTATTACGTATGACGTCATGTAGTATTAGATTACAACGTATGACGTTATGTATTATTACGATATAACGTATAACGTCATGTAGTATTACGATATAACGTACAACGTTATATAGAATTACGATATAACGCACAACGTTATGTCGTATTACGTTATAACGTATCATGTCATGTAGCATTACGTTATAACGTATGACTTTATGGAGTATTACGTTATAACGTATGACGTCATGTGGTGTTACGTTATTGCGAATAACGTTATATTGTGTTACTTTATGACGTATGACGTCATGTAGTATTACGTTATAACGTATGACGGTATGTAGTATTACGTTATTCCGTATAACGTTATATAGTGTTACTTTATGAAGTATGACGTTATGTTGTATTACGTTATAACGTATGACTTTATGGAGTATTACGTTATAACGTATGATGTCATGTGGTATTACGTTATTACGAATATCGTAATAAAGTGTTACTTTATGACGTATGACGTCATGTAGTATTACTTTATGATGTATGACGTCATGTAGTACTACGTTATAACGTATGACGTCATGTAGTATTACGATATAACGTACAACGTTATGTCGTATTACGTT
This sequence comes from Bombus terrestris, assembly GCF_910591885.1. NCBI lineage: Eukaryota > Metazoa > Arthropoda > Insecta > Hymenoptera > Apidae > Bombus > Bombus terrestris. Next base: position 2,657,092 of record NW_025963557.1, read on the forward strand.
ATAACGTATCATGTCATGTAGTATTACGTTATAACGTATGAGGTCATGTGGTGTTACGTAATTGCGAATAACGTTATATTGTGTTACTTTATGACGTATGACGTCATGTAGTATTAGGTTACAACGTATGACGTTATGTATTATTACGATATAACGTATGACGTCGTGTAGTATTACGTTACAACGTATGACGTTATGTATTATTACGATATAACGTAATACGTTATGCAGAATTGGGTTATAACGTATGACGTTACGTAGTATTACGTTATAACGTATGATGTTATGGAGTATTACGTTATAACGTATGACGTCATGTGGTAATACTTCATTACGAATAACGTTATATTGTGTTACTTTATGACGTATGACGTCATGTAGTATTACGTTTTAACGTATGACGGTATGTAGTATTGCGTTATTCCGTATAACGTTATGTAGTGTTACGTTATAAAGTATGACGTCGTGTAGTATTACGTTATAAAGTATGACGTCGTGTAGTATTACGTTATAACGTATGGCGTTATGTAGTATTACGATATAACGTATGACGTCATGTGGTATTACGTTATTGCGAATAACGTTATATTGTGTTACTTTATGACGTATGACGTCATGTAGTATTACGTTATAACGTATGACGGTATGTAGTATTACGTTATTCCGCATAACGTTGTATAGTGTTACTTTATGAAGTATGACGTTATGTTGTATTACGTTGTAACGTATGACGTCATGTAGTATTACGTTATAACGTATGGCGTTATGTAGTATTACGATATAACGTATGACGTCATGTGGTATTACGTTATTGCGAATAACGTTATATTGTGTTACTTCATGATGTATGACGTCATGTAGTATTACGTTATAACGTATGACGGTATGTAGTATTACGTTATTCCGCATAACGTTGTATAGTGTTACTTTATTACGTATGACGTCATGTGGTATTACGTTATAACGTATGACGGTATGTAGTATTACGATATAACCTATGACGTCATGTAGTATTACGATATAACGTACAACGTTATATAGAATTACGATATAACGTATGACGTCATGTGGTGTTACGTAATTGCGAATAACGTTATATTGTGTTACTTTATGACGTATGACGTCATATAGTATTACTTTATGACGTATGACGTCATGTAGTATTAGATTACAACGTATGACGTTATGTATTATTACGATATAACGTATGACGTTATGTAGTATTACGATATAACGTATGACGTTATGTAGAATTTCGATATAACGTATGACGTCATGTGGTGTTACGTAATTGCGAATAACGTTATATTGTGTTACTTTATGACGTATGACGTCATGTAGTATTAGATTACAACGTATGACGCTATGTATTATTACGATACAACGTATGACGTTATATATTATTACGATATAACGTATGACGTTATGCAGTATTAGGTTATAACGTATGACGTCATGTGGTATTACGTTATTACGAATAACGTTATATTGTGTTACTTTATGTAGTATGACTTATGTAGTATGACGTGATGTAGCATTTCTTTATAATGTATGACGTTATGTAGCATTACGGTATTACGAATAACGTTGTACTGTGCTACTTTATAACGTATGACGTTATAAAGTGTTACGTTATAACGTATGACGTCGTGTAGTATTACGTTATAACGTATGACGTTATGTATTATTACGATATAACGTAATACGTTATGCAGAATTGGGTTATAACGTATGACGTCATGTAGTTTTGCGTTATAACGTATGACGTTACGTAGTATTACGTTATAACGTATGATGTTATGGAGTATTACGTTATAACGTATGACGTCATGTGGTAGTACGTTATTACGAATAACGTTATATTGTGTTACTTTATGACGTATGACGTCATGTAGTATTAGGTTACAACGTATGACGTTATGTATTATTACGATATAACGTATGACGTTATGCAGTATTAGGTTATAACGTATGACGTCATGTAGTTTTGCGTTATAACGTATGACGTTATGTAGTATTACGATATAACGTATGACGTCATGTGGTATTACGTTATTGCGAATAACGTTATATTGTGTCACTTTATGACGTATGACGTCATGTAGTATTACGTTCTAACGTATGACGGTATGTAGTATTGCGTTATAACGTATGATGTTATGGAGTATTACGTTATAACGTATGACGTCATGTGGTAGTACGTTATTACGAATAACGTTATATTGTGTTACTTTATGACGTATGACGTCATGTAGTATTAGGTTACAACGTATGACGTTATGTATTATTACGATATAACGTATGACGTTATGCAGTATTAGGTTATAACGTATGACTTCATGTAGTTTTGCGTTATAACGTATGACGTTATGTAGTATTACGATATAACGTATGACGTCATGTGGTATTACGTTATTGCGAATAACGTTATATTGTGTCACTTTATGACGTATGACGTCATGTAGTATTACGTTTTAACGTATGACGTGATGTAGCATTTCTTTATAATGTATGACGTTATGTAGCATTACGGTATTACGAATAACGTTGTACTGTGCTACTTTATAACGTATGACGTTATAAAGTGTTACGTTATAACGTATGACGTCGTGTAGTATTACGTTATAACGTATGACGTTATGTATTATTACGATATAACGTAATACGTTATGCAGAATTGGGTTATAACGTATGACGTCATGTAGTTTTGCGTTATAACGTATGACGTTATGTAGTATTACGTTATAACGTATGACGTCATGTGGTAGTACGTTATTACGAATAACGTTATATTGTGTTACTTTATGACGTATGACGTCATGTAGTATTACTTCATGACGTATGACCTCATGTAGTATTAGGATACAACGTATGACGTTATGTACTATTACGATATAACCTATGAAGTTATGTATTATTACGATATAACGTATGACGTCATGTAGTATTACGTTATAACGTATGCCGTCACGTAGCATTACGTTATAACATATGACGTCATGTAGTATTACGATATAACGTACAACGCTATATAGAATTACGATATAACGCACAACGTTATGTCGTATTACGTTATAACGTATCATGTCATGTAGCATTACGTTATAACGTATGACTTTATGGAGTATTACGTTATAACGTATGATGTCATGTGGTATTACGTTATTACAAATATCGTAATATTGTGTTACTTTATGACGTATGACGTCATGTAGTATTACTTTATGACGTATGACGTCATGTTGTATTAGGTTACAACGTATGACGTTATGTATTATTACGATATAACGTATGACGTTATGTATTATTACGATATAACGTATGACGTTATGCAGTATTAGGTTATAACGTATGACGTCATGTAGTTTTGCGTTATAACGTATGCCGTCATGTAGCATTACGTTATAACATATGACGTCATGTAGTATTACGTTATAACGTACGACGTCATGTAGTATTACGTTATAACATATGACGTCATGTAGTATTACGATATAACGTACAACGTTATATAGAATTACGATATAACGCACAACGTTATGTCGTATTACGTTATAACGTATCATGTCATGTAGCATTACGTTATAACGTATGATGTCATGTGGTATTACGTTATTACAAATATCGTAATATTGTGTTACTTTAAGACGTATGACGTCATGTAGTATTACTTTATGACGTATGACGTTATGTATTATTACGATATAACGTACAACGTTATGTCGTATTACGTTATATCGCATCATGTCATGTAGTATTACGTTATAACGTATGACGTTATGGAGTATTACGTTATAGCGTATGACGTTTTGGAGCATTACGTTATAACGTATGAGGTCATGTGGTATTACATTAGTACGAATATCGTAATATTGTGTTACTTTATGACGTACGACGTCATGTATTATTACTTTATGACGTATGACGTCATGTAGTATTACGTTATAACGTATGACGTTGTGTATTATTACGATATAACGTAATACGTTATGCAGAATTGGGTTATAACGTATGACGTTACGTAGTATTACGTTATAACGTATGATGTTATGGAGTATTACGTTATAACGTATGACGTCATGTGGTAATACTTTATTACGAATAACGTTATATTGTGTTACTTTATGACGTATGACGTCATGTAGTATTAGGTTACAACGTATGACGTTATGTATTATTACGATATAACGTATGACGTTATGTAGTATAAGGTTATAACGTATGACGTCATGTAGTTTTGCGTTATAACGTATGACGTTATGTAGTATTACGATATAACGTATGACGTCATGTGGTGTTACGTAATTGCGAATAACGTTATATTGTGTTACTTTATGACGTATGACGTCATATAGTATTACTTTATGACGTATGACGTCATGTAGTATTAGATTACAACGTATGACGTTATGTATTATTACGATATAACGTATGACGTTATGTAGTATTACGATATAACGTATGACGTTATGTAGAATTTCGATATAACGTATGACGTCATGTGGTGTTACGTAATTGCGAATAACGTTATATTGTGTTACTTTATGACGTATGACGTCATGTAGTATTAGATTACAACGTATGACGTTATGTATTATTACGATACAACGTATGACGTTATATATTATTACGATATAACGTATGACGTTATGCAGTATTAGGTTATAACGTATGACGTCATGTGGTATTACGTTATTACGAATAACGTTATATTGTGTTACTTTATGTAGTATGACTTATGTAGTATGACGTGATGTAGCAGTTCTTTATAATGTATGACGTTATGTAGCATTACGGTATTACGAATAACGTTGTACTGTGCTACTTTATAACGTATGACGTTATAAAGTGTTACGTTATAACGTATGACGTCGTGTAGTATTACGTTATAACGTATGACGTTATGTATTATTACGATATAACGTAATACGTTATGCAGAATTGGGTTATAACGTATGACGTCATGTAGTTTTGCGTTATAACGTATGACGTTACGTAGTATTACGTTATAACGTATGATGTTATGGAGTATTACGTTATAACGTATGACGTCATGTGGTAGTACGTTATTACGAATAACGTTATATTGTGTTAGTTTATGACGTATGACGTCATGTAGTTTTGCGTTATAACGTATGACGTTATGTATTATTACGATATAACGTATGACGTCATGTAGTATTACGTTATAACGTATTACGTCATGTAGTATTACGTTATAACGTATGACGGTATGTAGTATTGCGTTATTCCGTATAACGTTATATAGTGTTACGTTATAAAGTATGACGTCGTGTAGTATTACGTTATAACGTATGACGTTATGTATTATTACGATATAACGTATGACGTCATGTAGTATTACGTTATAACGTATGACGTCATGTAGTATTACGTTATAACGTATGACGGTATGTAGTATTGCGTTATTCCGTATAACGTTATATAGTGTTACGTTATAAAGTATGACGTCATGTAGTATTACGTTATAACGTATGACGTGATGTGGTATTACGTTATTACGAATAACGTTATATTGCGTTACTTCATAACGTATGACGTCATGTAGTATTACGTCATAACGTATGGCGTTATGTAGTATTACGATATAACGTATGACGTCATGTGGTATTACGTTATTGCGAATAACGTTATATTGTGTTACTTCATGATGTATGACGTCATGTAGTATTACGTTATAACGTATGACGGTATGTAGTATTACGTTATTCCGCATAACGTTGTATAGTGTTACTTTATTACGTATGACGTCATGTAGTATTACGTTATAGCGTATGACGGTATGTAGTATTACGATATAACCTATGACGTCATGTAGTATTACGATATAACGTACAACGTTATATAGAATAACGATATAACGCATGACGTCATGTGGTGTTACGTAATTGCGAATAACGTTATATTGTGTTACTTTATGACGTATGACGTCATATAGTATTACTTTATGACGTATGACGTTATGTATTATTACGATACAACGTATGACGTTATATATTATTACGATGTAACGTATGACGTTATGCAGTATTAGGTTATAACGTATGACGTCATGTGGTATTACGTTATTACGAATAACGTTATATTGTGTTACTTCATGATGTATGACGTCATGTAGTATTACGTTATAACGTATGACGGTATGTAGTATTACGTTATTCCGCATAACGTTGTATAGTGTTACTTTATTACGTATGACGTCATGTAGTATTACGTTATAGCGTATGACGGTATGTAGTATTACGATATAACCTATGACGTCATGTAGTATTACGATATAACGTATGACGTTATGTAGAATTTCGATATAACGTATGACGTCATGTGGTGTTACGTAATTGCAAATAACGTTATATTGTGTTACTTTATGACGTATGACGTCATGTAGTATTAGATTACAACGTATGACGTTATGTATAATTACGATACAACGTATGACGTTATATATTATTACGATGTAACGTATGACGTTATGCAGTATTAGGTTATAACGTATGACGTCATGTGGTATTACGTTATTACGAATAACGTTATATTGTGTTACTTTATGTAGTATGACTTATGAAGTATGACGTGATGTAGCATTTCTTTATAATGTATGACGTTATGTAGCATTACGGTATTACGAATAACGTGGTACTGTGCTACTTTATAACGTATGACGTTATAAAGTGTTACGTTATAACGTATGACGTCGTGTAGTATTACGTTATAACGTATGACGTTATGTATTATTACGATATAACGTAATACGTTATGCAGAATTGGGTTATAACGTATGACGTCATGTAGTTTTGCGTTGTAACGTATGACGTTACGTAGTATTACGTTATAACGTATGATGTTATGTAGTATTACGATATAACGTATGACGTCATGTGGTATTACGTTATTGCGAATAACGTTATATTGTGTCACTTTATGACGTATGACGTCATGTAGTATTACGTTTTAACGTATGACGGTATGTAGTATTGCGTTATAACGTATGATGTTATGGAGTATTACGTTATAACGTATGACGTCATGTGGTAGTACGTTATTACGAATAACGTTATATTGTGTTACTTTATGACGTATGACGTCATGTAGTATTAGGTTACAACGTATGACGTTATGTATTATTACGATATAACGTATGACGTCATGTAGTATTACGTTATAACGTATTACGTCATGTAGTATTACGTTATAACGTATGACGGTATGTAGTATTGCGTTATTCCGTATAACGTTATATAGTGTTACGTTATAAAGTATGACGTCGTGTAGTATTACGTTATAACGTATGACGTTATGTATTATTACGATATAACGTATGACGTCATGTAGTATTACGTTATAACGTATGACGTCATGTAGTATTACGTTATAACGTATGACGGTATGTAGTATTGCGTTATTCCGTATAACGTTATATAGTGTTACGTTATAAAGTATGACGTCATGTAGTATTACGTTATAACGTATGACGTGATGTGGTATTACGTTATTACGAATAACGTTATATTGCGTTACTTCATAACGTATGACGTCATGTAGTATTACGTCATAACGTATGGCGTTATGTAGTATTACGATATAACGTATGACGTCATGTGGTATTACGTTATTGCGAATAACGTTATATTGTGTTACTTCATGATGTATGACGTCATGTAGTATTACGTTATAACGTATGACGGTATGTAGTATTACGTTATTCCGCATAACGTTGTATAGTGTTACTTTATTACGTATGACGTCATGTAGTATTACGTTATAGCGTATGACGGTATGTAGTATTACGATATAACCTATGACGTCATGTAGTATTACGATATAACGTACAACGTTATATAGAATAACGATATAACGCATGACGTCATGTGGTGTTACGTAATTGCGAATAACGTTATATTGTGTTACTTTATGACGTATGACGTCATATAGTATTACTTTATGACGTATGACGTTATGTATTATTACGATACAACGTATGACGTTATATATTATTACGATGTAACGTATGACGTTATGCAGTATTAGGTTATAACGTATGACGTCATGTGGTATTACGTTATTACGAATAACGTTATATTGTGTTACTTCATGATGTATGACGTCATGTAGTATTACGTTATAACGTATGACGGTATGTAGTATTACGTTATTCCGCATAACGTTGTATAGTGTTACTTTATTACGTATGACGTCATGTAGTATTACGTTATAGCGTATGACGTTATGTAGAATTTCGATATAACGTATGACGTCATGTGGTGTTACGTAATTGCAAATAACGTTATATTGTGTTACTTTATGACGTATGACGTCATGTAGTATTAGATTACAACGTATGACGTTATGTATAATTACGATACAACGTATGACGTTATATATTATTACGATGTAACGTATGACGTTATGCAGTATTAGGTTATAACGTATGACGTCATGTGGTATTACGTTATTACGAATAACGTTATATTGTGTTACTTTATGTAGTATGACTTATGAAGTATGACGTGATGTAGCATTTCTTTATAATGTATGACGTTATGTAGCATTACGGTATTACGAATAACGTGGTACTGTGCTACTTTATAACGTATGACGTTATAAAGTGTTACGTTATAACGTATGACGTCGTGTAGTATTACGTTATAACGTATGACGTTATGTATTATTACGATATAACGTAATACGTTATGCAGAATTGGGTTATAACGTATGACGTCATGTAGTTTTGCGTTGTAACGTATGACGTTACGTAGTATTACGTTATAACGTATGATGTTATGTAGTATTACGATATAACGTATGACGTCATGTGGTATTACGTTATTGCGAATAACGTTATATTGTGTCACTTTATGACGTATGACGTCATGTAGTATTACGTTTTAACGTATGACGGTATGTAGTATTGCGTTTTAACGTATGATGTTATGGAGTATTACGTTATAACGTATGACGTCATGTGGTAGTACGTTATTACGAATAACGTTATATTGTGTTACTTTATGACGTATGACGTCATGTAGTATTAGGTTACAACGTATGACGTTATGTATTATTACGATATAACGTATGACGTTATGCAGTATTAGGTTATAACGTATGACGTCATGTAGTTTTGCGTTATAACGTATGACGTTATGTAGTATTACGATATAACGTATGACGTCATGTGGTATTACGTTATTGCGAATAACGTTATATTGTGTCACTTTATGACGTATGACGTCATGTAGTATTACGTTTTAACGTATGACGTGATGTAGCATTTCTTTATAATGTATGACGTTATGTAGCATTACGGTATTACGAATAACGTTGTACTGTGCTACTTTATAACGTATGACGTTATAAAGTGTTACGTTATAACGTATGACGTCGTGTAGTATTACGTTATAACGTATGACGTTATGTATTATTACGATATAACGTAATACGTTATGCAGAATTGGGTTATAACGTATGACGTCATGTAGTTTTGCGTTATAACGTATGACGTTATGTAGTATTACGATATAACGTATGACGTCATGTGGTATTACGTTATTGCGAATAACGTTATATTGTGTCACTTTATGACGTATGACGTCATGTAGTTTTGCGTTATAACGTATGACGTTACGTAGTATTACGTTATAACGTATGATGTTATGGAGTATTACGTTATAACGTATGACGTCATGTGGTAGTACGTTATTACGAATAACGTTATATTGTGTTACTTTATGACGTATGACGTCATGTAGTATTAGGTTACAACTTATGACGTTATGTATTATTACGATATAACGTAATACGTTATGCAGAATTGGGTTATAACGTATGACGTCATGTAGTTTTGCGTTATAACGTATGACGTTACGTAGTATTACGTTATAACGTATGATGTTATGGAGTATTACGTTATAACGTATGACGTCATGTGGTAGTACTTTATTACGAATAACGTTATATTGTGTTACTTTATGACGTATGACGTCATGTAGTATTAGGTTACAACGTATGACGTTATGTATTATTACGATATAACGTATGACGGTATGTATTATTGCGTTATTCCGTATAACGTTATATAGTGTTACGTTATAAAGTATGACGTCATGTAGTATTACGTTTTAACGTATGACGTTATGTATTATTACGATATAACGTAATACGTTATGCAGAATTGGGTTATAACGTATGACGTCATGTAGTTTTGCGTTATAACGTATGACGTTACGTAGTATTACGTTATAACGTATGATGTTATGGAGTATTACGTTATAACGTATGACGTCATTTGGTATTACGTTATTGCGAATAACGTTATATTGTGTCACTTTATGACGTATAACGTCATGTAGTATTACATTTTAACGTATGACGGTATGTAGTATTGCGTTATTCCGTATAACGTTATATAGTGTTGCGTTATAAAGTATGACGTCGTGTAGTATTACGTTATAACGTATGACGTTATGTATTATTACGATATAACGTATGACGTCATGTAGTATTACGTTATAACGTATGACGGTATGTAGTATTACGTTATTCCGTATAACGTTATATAGTGTTACTTTATGAAGTATGACGTTATGTTGTATTACGTTATAGCGTATGACGTTATGGAGCATTACGTTATAACGTATGGGGTCATGTGGTATTACATTAGTACGAATATCGTAATATTGTGTTACTTTATGACGTATGACGGTATGTAGTATTACGTTATTCCGTATAGCGTTATATAGTGTTACGTTATAAAGTATGACGTCGTGTAGTATTACGTTATAACGTATGACTTTATGGAGTATTACGTTATAACGTATGATGTCATGTGGTATTACGTTATTACGAATATCGTAATATTGTGTTGCTTTATGACGTATGACGTCATGTAGTATTACTTTGTGACGTATGACGTCATGTAGTATTACTTTATGACGTATGATTTCATGTAGTATTAGGTTACAACGTATGACGTTATGTATTATTACGATATAACGTATGACGTCATGTAGTACTACGTTATAACGTATGACGTCATGTAGTATTACGATATAACGTATGACGTTATGTAGTATTACGTTATAACGTATGAGGTCATGTGGTATTACGTTATTACGAATAACGTTATATTGTGTTACTTTATGACGTATGACGTCATGTAGTATTAGGTTACAACGTATGACGATTATGTAGTATTACGATATAACGTATGACGTCATGTGGTATTACGTTAATGTGAAATAACGTTATATTGTGTCACTTTATGACGTATGACGTCATGTAGTATTACGTTTTAACGTATGACGGTATGTAGTATTGCGTAATTCCGTATAACGTTATATAGTGTTACGTTATAAAGTATGACGTCGTGTAGTATTACGTTATAACGTATGACGTTATGTAGTATTACGATATAACGTATGACGTCATGTGGTATTACGTTATTGCGAATATCGTTATATTGTGTCACTTTATGACGTATGACGTCATGTAGTATTACGTTTTAACGTATGACGGTATGTAGTATTGCGTTATTCCGTATAACGTTATATAGTGTTACGTTATGAAGTATGACGTTATGTTGTATTACGTTATAACGTATGACGTCATGTAGTATTACGTTATAACGTATGGCGTTATGCAGTATTACGATATAACGTATGACGTCATGTGGTATTACGTTATTGCGAATAACGTTATATTGTGTTACTTCATGATGTATGACGTCATGTAGTATTACGTTATAACGTATGACGGTATGTAGTATTACGTTATTCCGCATAACGTTGTATAGTGTTACTTTATTACGTATGACGTCATGTAGTATTGCGTTATAACGTATGACGGTATGTAGTATTGCGTTATTCCGTATAACGTTATATGGTGTTACGTTATAAAGTATGACGTCATGTAGTATTACGTTTTAACGTATGACGGTATGTAGTATTGCGTTATTCCGTATAACGTTATATAGTATTACGTTATAAAGTATGACGTCGTGTAGTATTACGTTATAATGTATGACGTTATGTATTATTACGATATATCGTATGACGTCATGTAGTATTACTTTATGACGTATGACGTCATGTAGTATTAGGTTACAACGTATGACGTTATGTATTATTACGATATAACGTATGACGTTATGCAGTATTAGGTTATAACGTATGACGTCATGTAGTATTACGATATAACGTACAACGTTATGTCGTATTACGTTATAACGTATCATGCCATGTAGTATTACGTTATAACGTATGACGTTATGGAGCATTACGTTATAACGTATGAGGTCATGTGGTAGTACGTTATTACGAATAACGTTATATTGTGTTACTTTATGACGTATGACGTCATGTAGTATTAGGTTACAACGTATGACGTTATGTATTATTACGATATAACGTAATACGTTATGCAGAATTGGGTTATAACGTATGACGTCATGTAGTTTTGCGTTATAACGTATGACGTTACGTAGTATTACGTTATAACGTATGATGTTATGGAGTATTACGTTATAACGTATGACGTCATGTGGTATTACGTTATTGCGAATAACGTTATATTGTGTTACTTTATGACGTATGACGTCATGTAGTATTACGTTTTAACGTATGACGGTATGTAGTATTGCGTTATTCCGTATAACGTTATATAGTGTTACGTTATAAAGTATGACGTCGTGTAGTATTACGTTATAACGTATGACGTTATGTATTATTACGATATAACGTATGACGTCATGTAGTATTACGTTATAACGTATGACGGTATGTAGTATTACGTTATTCCGTATAACGTTATATAGTGTTACTTTATGAAGTATGACGTTATGTTGTATTACGTTATAGCGTATGACGTTATGGAGCATTACGTTATAACGTATGGGGTCATGTGGTATTACATTAGTACGAATATCGTAATATTGTGTTACTTTATGACGTATGACGGTATGTAGTATTACGTTATTCCGTATAGCGTTATATAGTGTTACGTTATAAAGTATGACGTCGTGTAGTATTACGTTATAACGTATGATGTCATGTGGTATTACGTTATTACGAATATCGTAATATTGTGTTGCTTTATGACGTATGACGTCATGTAGTATTACTTTGTGACGTATGACGTCATGTAGTATTACTTTATGACGTATGATTTCATGTAGTATTAGGTTACAACGTATGACGTTATGTATTATTACGATATAACGTATGACGTCATGTAGTACTACGTTATAACGTATGACGTAATGTAGTATTACGATATAACGTATGACGTTATGTAGTATTACGTTATAACGTATGAGGTCATGTGGTATTACGTTATTACGAATAACGTTATATTGTGTTACTTTATGACGTATGACGTCATGTAGTATTAGGTTACAACGTATGACGATTATGTAGTATTACGATATAACGTATGACGTCATGTGGTATTACGTTAATGTGAAATAACGTTATATTGTGTCACTTTATGACGTATGACGTCATGTAGTATTACGTTTTAACGTATGACGGTATGTAGTATTGCGTAATTCCGTATAACGTTATATAGTGTTACGTTATAAAGTATGACGTCGTGTAGTATTACGTTATAACGTATGACGTTATGTAGTATTACGATATAACGTATGACGTCATGTGGTATTACGTTATTGCGAATAACGTTATATTGTGTCACTTTATGACGTATGACGTCATGTAGTATTACGTTTTAACGTATGACGGTATGTAGTATTGCGTTATTCCGTATAACGTTATATAGTGTTACGTTATGAAGTATGACGTTATGTTGTATTACGTTATAACGTATGACGTCATGTAGTATTACGTTATAACGTATGGCGTTATGCAGTATTACGATATAACGTATGACGTCATGTGGTATTACGTTATTGCGAATAACGTTATATTGTGTTACTTCATGATGTATGACGTCATGTAGTATTACGTTATAACGTATGACGGTATGTAGTATTACGTTATTCCGCATAACGTTGTATAGTGTTACTTTATTACGTATGACGTCATGTAGTATTACGTTATAACGTATGACGGTATGTAGTATTGCGTTATTCCGTATAACGTTATATGGTGTTACGTTATAAAGTATGACGTCATGTAGTATTACGTTTTAACGTATGACGGTATGTAGTATTGCGTTATTCCGTATAACGTTATATAGTATTACGTTATAAAGTATGACGTCGTGTAGTATTACGTTATAATGTATGACGTTATGTATTATTACGATATATCGTATGACGTCATGTAGTATTACTTTATGACGTATGACGTCATGTAGTATTAGGTTACAACGTATGACGTTATGTATTATTACGATATAACGTATGACGTTATGCAGTATTAGGTTATAACGTATGACGTCATGTAGTATTACGATATAACGTACAACGTTATGTCGTATTACGTTATAACGTATCATGCCATGTAGTATTACGTTATAACGTATGACGTTATGGAGCATTACGTTATAACGTATGAGGTCATGTGGTAGTACGTTATTACGAATAACGTTATATTGTGTTACTTTATGACGTATGACGTCATGTAGTATTAGGTTACAACGTATGACGTTATGTATTATTACGATATAACGTAATACGTTATGCAGAATTGGGTTATAACGTATGACGTCATGTAGTTTTGCGTTATAACGTATGACGTTACGTAGTATTACGTTATAACGTATGATGTTATGGAGTATTACGTTATAACGTATGACGTCATGTGGTAGTACTTTATTACGAATAACGTTATATTGTGTTACTTTATGACGTATGACGTCATGTAGTATTAGGTTACTACGTATGACGTTATGTATTATTACGATATAACGTATGACGGTATGTATTATTGCGTTATTCCGTATAACGTTATATAGTGTTACGTTATAAAGTATGACGTCATGTAGTATTACGTTTTAACGTATGACGTTATGTATTATTACGATATAACGTAATACGTTATGCAGAATTGGGTTATAACGTATGACGTCATGTAGTTTTGCGTTATAACGTATGACGTTACGTAGTATTACGTTATAACGTATGATGTTATGGAGTATTACGTTATAACGTATGACGTCATGTGGTATTACGTTATTGCGAATAACGTTATATTGTGTCACTTTATGACGTATGACGTCATGTAGTATTACGTTTTAACGTATGACGGTATGTAGTATTGCGTTATTCCGTATAACGTTATATAGTGTTACGTTATAAAGTATGACGTCGTGTAGTATTACGTTATAACGTATGACGTTATGTATTATTACGATATAACGTATGACGTCATGTAGTATTACGTTATAACGTATGACGGTATGTAGTATTACGTTATTCCGTATAACGTTATATAGTGTTACTTTATGAAGTATGACGTCATGTAGTATTACGTTATAACGTATGGCGTTATGCAGTATTACGATATAACGTATGACGTCATGTGGTATTACGTTAATGTGAAATAACGTTATATTGTGTTACTTCATGATGTATGACGTCATGTAGTATTACGTTATAACGTATGACGGTATGTAGTATTACGTTATTCCGCATAACGTTGTATAGTGTTACTTTATTACGTATGACGTCATGTAGTATTACGTTATAACGTATGACGGTATGTAGTATTGCGTTATTCCGTATAACGTTATATGGTGTTACGTTATAAAGTATGACGTCATGTAGTATTACGTTTTAACGTATGACGGTATGTAGTATTGCGTTATTCCGTATAACGTTATATAGTATTACGTTATAAAGTATGACGTCATGTAGTATTAGGTTACAACGTATGACGTTATGTATTATTACGATATAACGTATGACGTTATGCAGTATTAGGTTATAACGTATGACGTCATGTAGTTTTGCGTTATAACGTATGACGTTATGTAGTATTACGATATAACGTATGACGTCATGTGGTATTACGTTATTGCGAATAACGTTATATTGTGTCACTTTATGACGTATGACGTCATGTAGTATTACGTTTTAACGTATGACGTGATGTAGCATTTCTTTATAATGTATGACGTTATGTAGCATTACGGTATTACGAATAACGTTGTACTGTGCTACTTTATAACGTATGACGTTATAAAGTGTTACGTTATAACGTATGACGTCGTGTAGTATTACGTTATAACGTATGACGTTATGTATTATTACGATATAACGTAATACGTTATGCAGAATTGGGTTATAACGTATGACGTCATGTAGTTTTGCGTTATAACGTATGACGTTATGTAGTATTACGATATAACGTATGACGTCATGTGGTATTACGTTATTGCGAATAACGTTATATTGTGTCACTTTATGACGTATGACGTCATGTAGTTTTGCGTTATAACGTATGACGTTACGTAGTATTACGTTATAACGTATGATGTTATGGAGTATTACGTTATAACGTATGACGTCATGTGGTAGTACGTTATTACGAATAACGTTATATTGTGTTACTTTATGACGTATGACGTCATGTAGTATTAGGTTACAACTTATGACGTTATGTATTATTACGATATAACGTAATACGTTATGCAGAATTGGGTTATAACGTATGACGTCATGTAGTTTTGCGTTATAACGTATGACGTTACGTAGTATTACGTTATAACGTATGATGTTATGGAGTATTACGTTATAACGTATGACGTCATGTGGTAGTACTTTATTACGAATAACGTTATATTGTGTTACTTTATGACGTATGACGTCATGTAGTATTAGGTTACAACGTATGACGTTATGTATTATTACGATATAACGTATGACGGTATGTATTATTGCGTTATTCCGTATAACGTTATATAGTGTTACGTTATAAAGTATGACGTCATGTAGTATTACGTTTTAACGTATGACGTTATGTATTATTACGATATAACGTAATACGTTATGCAGAATTGGGTTATAACGTATGACGTCATGTAGTTTTGCGTTATAACGTATGACGTTACGTAGTATTACGTTATAACGTATGATGTTATGGAGTATTACGTTATAACGTATGACGTCATTTGGTATTACGTTATTGCGAATAACGTTATATTGTGTCACTTTATGACGTATGACGTCATGTAGTATTACATTTTAACGTATGACGGTATGTAGTATTGCGTTATTCCGTATAACGTTATATAGTGTTGCGTTATAAAGTATGACGTCGTGTAGTATTACGTTATAACGTATGACGTTATGTATTATTACGATATAACGTATGACGTCATGTAGTATTACGTTATAACGTATGACGGTATGTAGTATTACGTTATTCCGTATAACGTTATATAGTGTTACTTTATGAAGTATGACGTTATGTTGTATTACGTTATAGCGTATGACGTTATGGAGCATTACGTTATAACGTATGGGGTCATGTGGTATTACATTAGTACGAATATCGTAATATTGTGTTACTTTATGACGTATGACGTCATGTAGTATTAGGTTACAACGTATGACGTTATGTATTATTACGATATAACGTATGACGGTATGTATTATTGCGTTATTCCGTATAACGTTATATAGTGTTACGTTATAAAGTATGACGTCATGTAGTATTACGTTTTAACGTATGACGTTATGTATTATTACGATATAACGTAATACGTTATGCAGAATTGGGTTATAACGTATGACGTCATGTAGTTTTGCGTTATAACGTATGACGTTACGTAGTATTACGTTATAACGTATGATGTTATGGAGTATTACGTTATAACGTATGACGTCATGTGGTAGTACGTTATTACGAATAACGTTATATTGTGTTACTTTATGACGTATGACGTCATGTAGTATTAGGTTACAACTTATGACGTTATGTATTATTACGATATAATGTAATACGTTATGCAGAATTGGGTTATAACGTATGACGTCATGTAGTTTTGCGTTATAACGTATGACGTTACGTAGTATTACGTTATAACGTATGATGTTATGGAGTATTACGTTATAACGTATGACGTCATGTGGTAGTACTTTATTACGAATAACGTTATATTGTGTTACTTTATGACGTATGACGTCATGTAGTATTAGGTTACAACGTATGACGTTATGTATTATTACGATATAACGTATGACGGTATGTATTATTGCGTTATTCCGTATAACGTTATATAGTGTTACGTTATAAAGTATGACGTCATGTAGTATTACGTTTTAACGTATGACGTTATGTATTATTACGATATAACGTAATACGTTATGCAGAATTGGGTTATAACGTATGACGTCATGTAGTTTTGCGTTATAACGTATGACGTTACGTAGTATTACGTTATAACGTATGATGTTATGGAGTATTACGTTATAACGTATGACGTCATTTGGTATTACGTTATTGCGAATAACGTTATATTGTGTCACTTTATGACGTATGACGTCATGTAGTATTACATTTTAACGTATGACGGTATGTAGTATTGCGTTATTCCGTATAACGTTATATAGTGTTGCGTTATAAAGTATGACGTCGTGTAGTATTACGTTATAACGTATGACGTTATGTATTATTACGATATAACGTATGACGTCATGTAGTATTACGTTATAACGTATGACGGTATGTAGTATTACGTTATTCCGTATAACGTTATATAGTGTTACTTTATGAAGTATGACGTTATGTTGTATTACGTTATAGCGTATGACGTTATGGAGCATTACGTTATAACGTATGGGGTCATGTGGTATTACATTAGTACGAATATCGTAATATTGTGTTACTTTATGACGTATGACGGTATGTAGTATTACGTTATTCCGTATAGCGTTATATAGTGTTACGTTATAAAGTATGACGTCGTGTAGTATTACGTTATAACGTATGACTTTATGGAGTATTACGTTATAACGTATGATGTCATGTGGTATTACGTTATTACGAATATCGTAATATTGTGTTGCTTTATGACGTATGACGTCATGTAGTATTACTTTGTGACGTATGACGTCATGTAGTATTACTTTATGACGTATGATTTCATGTAGTATTAGGTTACAACGTATGACGTTATGTATTATTACGATATAACGTATGACGTCATGTAGTACTACGTTATAACGTATGACGTCATGTAGTATTACGATATAACGTATGACGTTATGTAGTATTACGTTATAACGTATGAGGTCATGTGGTATTACGTTATTACGAATAACGTTATATTGTGTTACTTTATGACGTATGACGTCATGTAGTATTAGGTTACAACGTATGACGATTATGTAGTATTACGATATAACGTATGACGTCATGTGGTATTACGTTAATGTGAAATAACGTTATATTGTGTCCCTTTATGACGTATGACGTCATGTAGTATTACGTTTTAACGTATGACGGTATGTAGTATTGCGTAATTCCGTATAACGTTATATAGTGTTACGTTATAAAGTATGACGTCGTGTAGTATTACGTTATAACGTATGACGTTATGTAGTATTACGATATAACGTATGACGTCATGTGGTATTACGTTATTGCGAATAACGTTATATTGTGTCACTTTATGACGTATGACGTCATGTAGTATTACGTTTTAACGTATGACGGTATGTAGTATTGCGTTATTCCGTATAACGTTATATAGTGTTACGTTATGAAGTATGACGTTATGTTGTATTACGTTATAACGTATGACGTCATGTAGTATTACGTTATAACGTATGGCGTTATGCAGTATTACGATATAACGTATGACGTCATGTGGTATTACGTTATTGCGAATAACGTTATATTGTGTTACTTCATGATGTATGACGTCATGTAGTATTACGTTATAACGTATGACGGTATGTAGTATTACGTTATTCCGCATAACGTTGTATAGTGTTACTTTATTACGTATGACGTCATGTAGTATTACGTTATAACGTATGACGGTATGTAGTATTGCGTTATTCCGTATAACGTTATATGGTGTTACGTTATAAAGTATGACGTCATGTAGTATTACGTTTTAACGTATGACGGTATGTAGTATTGCGTTATTCCGTATAACGTTATATAGTATTACGTTATAAAGTATGACGTCGTGTAGTATTACGTTATAATGTATGACGTTATGTATTATTACGATATATCGTATGACGTCATGTAGTATTACTTTATGACGTATGACGTCATGTAGTATTAGGTTACAACGTATGACGTTATGTATTATTACGATATAACGTATGACGTTATGCAGTATTAGGTTATAACGTATGACGTCATGTAGTATTACGATATAACGTACAACGTTATGTCGTATTACGTTATAACGTATCATGCCATGTAGTATTACGTTATAACGTATGACGTTATGGAGCATTACGTTATAACGTATGAGGTCATGTGGTAGTACGTTATTACGAATAACGTTATATTGTGTTACTTTATGACGTATGACGTCATGTAGTATTAGGTTACAACGTATGACGTTATGTATTATTACGATATAACGTAATACGTTATGCAGAATTGGGTTATAACGTATGACGTCATGTAGTTTTGCGTTATAACGTATGACGTTACGTAGTATTACGTTATAACGTATGATGTTATGGAGTATTACGTTATAACGTATGACGTCATGTGGTATTACGTTATTGCGAATAACGTTATATTGTGTTACTTTATGACGTATGACGTCATGTAGTATTACGTTTTAACGTATGACGGTATGTAGTATTGCGTTATTCCGTATAACGTTATATAGTGTTACGTTATAAAGTATGACGTCGTGTAGTATTACGTTATAACGTATGACGTTATGTATTATTACGATATAACGTATGACGTCATGTAGTATTACGTTATAACGTATGACGGTATGTAGTATTACGTTATTCCGTATAACGTTATATAGTGTTACTTTATGAAGTATGACGTTATGTTGTATTACGTTATAGCGTATGACGTTATGGAGCATTACGTTATAACGTATGGGGTCATGTGGTATTACATTAGTACGAATATCGTAATATTGTGTTACTTTATGACGTATGACGGTATGTAGTATTACGTTATTCCGTATAGCGTTATATAGTGTTACGTTATAAAGTATGACGTCGTGTAGTATTACGTTATAACGTATGATGTCATGTGGTATTACGTTATTACGAATATCGTAATATTGTGTTGCTTTATGACGTATGACGTCATGTAGTATTACTTTGTGACGTATGACGTTATGTATTATTACGATATAACGTATGACGTCATGTAGTACTACGTTATAACGTATGACGTAATGTAGTATTACGATATAACGTATGACGTTATGTAGTATTACGTTATAACGTATGAGGTCATGTGGTATTACGTTATTACGAATAACGTTATATTGTGTTATTTTATGACGTATGACGTCATGTAGTATTAGGTTACAACGTATGACGATTATGTAGTATTACGATATAACGTATGACGTCATGTGGTATTACGTTAATGTGAAATAACGTTATATTGTGTCACTTTATGACGTATGACGTCATGTAGTATTACGTTTTAACGTATGACGGTATGTAGTATTGCGTAATTCCGTATAACGTTATATAGTGTTACGTTATAAAGTATGACGTCGTGTAGTATTACGTTATAACGTATGACGTTATGTAGTATTACGATATAACGTATGACGTCATGTGGTATTACGTTATTGCGAATAACGTTATATTGTGTCACTTTATGACGTATGACGTCATGTAGTATTACGTTTTAACGTATGACGGTATGTAGTATTGCGTTATTCCGTATAACGTTATATAGTGTTACGTTATGAAGTATGACGTTATGTTGTATTACGTTATAACGTATGACGTCATGTAGTATTACGTTATAACGTATGGCGTTATGCAGTATTACGATATAACGTATGACGTCATGTGGTATTACGTTATTGCGAATAACGTTATATTGTGTTACTTCATGATGTATGACGTCATGTAGTATTACGTTATAACGTATGACGGTATGTAGTATTACGTTATTCCGCATAACGTTGTATAGTGTTACTTTATTACGTATGACGTCATGTAGTATTACGTTATAACGTATGACGGTATGTAGTATTGCGTTATTCCGTATAACGTTATATGGTGTTACGTTATAAAGTATGACGTCATGTAGTATTACGTTTTAACGTATGACGGTATGTAGTATTGCGTTATTCCGTATAACGTTATATAGTATTACGTTATAAAGTATGACGTCGTGTAGTATTACGTTATAATGTATGACGTTATGTATTATTACGATATATCGTATGACGTCATGTAGTATTACTTTATGACGTATGACGTCATGTAGTATTAGGTTACAACGTATGACGTTATGTATTATTACGATATAACGTATGACGTTATGCAGTATTAGGTTATAACGTATGACGTCATGTAGTATTACGATATAACGTACAACGTTATGTCGTATTACGTTATAACGTATCATGCCATGTAGTATTACGTTATAACGTATGACGTTATGGAGCATTACGTTATAACGTATGAGGTCATGTGGTAGTACGTTATTACGAATAACGTTATATTGTGTTACTTTATGACGTATGACGTCATGTAGTATTAGGTTACAACGTATGACGTTATGTATTATTACGATATAACGTAATACGTTATGCAGAATTGGGTTATAACGTATGACGTCATGTAGTTTTGCGTTATAACGTATGACGTTACGTAGTATTACGTTATAACGTATGATGTTATGGAGTATTACGTTATAACGTATGACGTCATGTGGTAGTACTTTATTACGAATAACGTTATATTGTGTTACTTTATGACGTATGACGTCATGTAGTATTAGGTTACAACGTATGACGTTATGTATTATTACGATATAACGTATGACGGTATGTATTATTGCGTTATTCCGTATAACGTTATATAGTGTTACGTTATAAAGTATGACGTCATGTAGTATTACGTTTTAACGTATGACGTTATGTATTATTACGATATAACGTAATACGTTATGCAGAATTGGGTTATAACGTATGACGTCATGTAGTTTTGCGTTATAACGTATGACGTTACGTAGTATTACGTTATAACGTATGATGTTATGGAGTATTACGTTATAACGTATGACGTCATGTGGTATTACGTTATTGCGAATAACGTTATATTGTGTCACTTTATGACGTATGACGTCATGTAGTATTACGTTTTAACGTATGACGGTATGTAGTATTGCGTTATTCCGTATAACGTTATATAGTGTTACGTTATAAAGTATGACGTCGTGTAGTATTACGTTATAACGTATGACGTTATGTATTATTACGATATAACGTATGACGTCATGTAGTATTACGTTATAACGTATGACGGTATGTAGTATTACGTTATTCCGTATAACGTTATATAGTGTTACTTTATGAAGTATGACGTTATGTTGTATTACGTTATAGCGTATGACGTTATGGAGCATTACGTTATAACGTATGGGGTCATGTGGTATTACATTAGTACGAATATCGTAATATTGTGTTACTTTATGACGTATGACGGTATGTAGTATTACGTTATTCCGTATAGCGTTATATAGTGTTACGTTATAAAGTATGACGTCGTGTAGTATTACGTTATAACGTATGATGTCATGTGGTATTACGTTATTACGAATATCGTAATATTGTGTTGCTTTATGACGTATGACGTCATGTAGTATTACTTTGTGACGTATGACGTCATGTAGTATTACTTTATGACGTATGATTTCATGTAGTATTAGGTTACAACGTATGACGTTATGTATTATTACGATATAACGTATGACGTCATGTAGTACTACGTTATAACGTATGACGTAATGTAGTATTACGATATAACGTATGACGTTATGTAGTATTACGTTATAACGTATGAGGTCATGTGGTATTACGTTATTACGAATAACGTTATATTGTGTTACTTTATGACGTATGACGTCATGTAGTATTAGGTTACAACGTATGACGATTATGTAGTATTACGATATAACGTATGACGTCATGTGGTATTACGTTAATGTGAAATAACGTTATATTGTGTCACTTTATGACGTATGACGTCATGTAGTATTACGTTTTAACGTATGACGGTATGTAGTATTGCGTAATTCCGTATAACGTTATATAGTGTTACGTTATAAAGTATGACGTCGTGTAGTATTACGTTATAACGTATGACGTTATGTAGTATTACGATATAACGTATGACGTCATGTGGTATTACGTTATTGCGAATAACGTTATATTGTGTCACTTTATGACGTATGACGTCATGTAGTATTACGTTTTAACGTATGACGGTATGTAGTATTGCGTTATTCCGTATAACGTTATATAGTGTTACGTTATGAAGTATGACGTTATGTTGTATTACGTTATAACGTATGACGTCATGTAGTATTACGTTATAACGTA
Source organism: Bombus terrestris (assembly GCF_910591885.1). Lineage (NCBI taxonomy): Eukaryota > Metazoa > Arthropoda > Insecta > Hymenoptera > Apidae > Bombus > Bombus terrestris. The sequence goes on from NW_025963557.1 coordinate 2,681,587, forward strand.
TGGCGTTATGCAGTATTACGATATAACGTATGACGTCATGTGGTATTACGTTATTGCGAATAACGTTATATTGTGTTAGTTCATGATGTATGACGTCATGTGGTATTACGTTATAACGTATGACGGTATGTAGTATTACGTTATTCCGCATAACGTTGTATAGTGTTACTTTATTACGTATGACGTCATGTAGTATTACGTTATAACGTATGACGGTATGTAGTATTGCGTTATTCCGTATAACGTTATATGGTGTTACGTTATAAAGTATGACGTCATGTAGTATTACGTTTTAACGTATGACGGTATGTAGTATTGCGTTATTCCGTATAACGTTATATAGTGTTACGTTATAAAGTATGACGTCGTGTAGTATTACGTTATAATGTATGACGTTATGTATTATTACGATATATCGTATGACGTCATGTAGTATTACTTTATGACGTATGACGTCATGTAGTATTAGGTTACAACGTATGACGTTATGTATTATTACGATATAACGTATGACGTTATGCAGTATTAGGTTATAACGTATGACGTCATGTAGTATTACGATATAACGTACAACGTTATGTCGTATTACGTTATAACGTATCATGCCATGTAGTATTACGTTATAACGTATGACGTTATGGAGCATTACGTTATAACGTATGAGGTCATGTGGTATTACGTTATTACGAATATCGTAATATTGTGATACTTTATGACGTATGACGCCATGTAGTATTACTTTATTACGTATGACGTCATGTAGTATTAGATTACAACGTATGACGTTATGTATTATTACGATATAACGTATGACGTTATGTAGTATTACGATATAACGTATGACGTTATGTAGTATTACGATATAACGTATGACGTTATGTAGTATTACGTTATAACGTATGACGTCATGTAGTATTACGTTATAACGTATGACGGTATGTAGTATTGCGTTATTCCGTATAACGTTATATAGTGTTACGTTATAAAGTATGACGTCATGTAGTATTACGTTATAACGTATGACGTCATGTAGTATTACGTTATAACGTATGACGGTATGTAGTATTGCGTTATTCCGTATAACATTATATAGTGTTACGTTATAACGTATGACGTCATGTGGTATTACGTTAATGCGAATAACGTTATATTGTGTCACTTTATGACGTATGACGTCATGTAGTATTACGTTTTAACGTATGACGGTATGTAGTATTGCGTAATTCCGTATAACGTTATATAGTGTTACGTTATAAAGTATGACGTCGTGTAGTATTACGTTATAACGTATGACGTTATGTAGTATTACGATATAACGTATGACGTCATGTGGTATTACGTTATTGCGAATAACGTTATATTGTGTCACTTTATGACGTATGACGTCATGTAGTATTACGTTTTAACGTATGACGGTATGTAGTATTGCGTTATTCCGTATAACGTTATATAGTGTTACGTTATAAAGTATGACGTCGTGTAGTATTTCGTTATAACGTATGACGTTATGTATTATTACGATATAACGTATGACGTCATGTAGTATTACGTTATAACGTATGACGTCATGTAGTATTACGTTATAACGTATGGCGTTATGTAGTACTACGATATAACGTATGACGTCATGTGGTATTACGTTATAGCGAATAACGTTATATTGTGTTACTTTATGACGTATGACGTCATGTAGTATTACGTTATAACGTATGACGGTATGTAGTATTACGTTATTCCGCATAACGTTGTATAGTGTTACTTTATGAAGTATGACGTTATGTTGTATTACGTTATAACGTATGACGTCATGTAGTATTACGTTATAACGTATGGCGTTATGTAGTATTACGATATAACGTATGACGTCATGTGGTATTACGTTATTGCGAATAACGTTATACTGTGTTACTTCATGATGTATGACGTCATGTAGTATTACGTTATAACGTATGACGTCATGTAGTATTACGTTATAACGTATGGCGTTATGTAGTACTACGATATAACGTATGACGTCATGTGGTATTACGTTATAGCGAATAACGTTATATTGTGTTACTTTATGACGTATGACGTCATGTAGTATTACGTTATAACGTATGACGGTATGTTGTATTACGTTATTCCGCATAACGTTGTATAGTGTTACTTTATGAAGTATGACGTTATGTTGTATTACGTTATAACGTATGACGTCATGTAGTATTACGTTATAACGTATGGCGTTATGTAGTATTACGATATAACGTATGACGTCATGTGGTATTACGTTATTGCGAATAACGTTATACTGTGTTACTTCATGATGTATGACGTCATGTAGTATCACGTTATAACGTATGACGGTATGTAGTATTACGTTATTCCGCATAACGATGTATAGTGTTACTTTATTACGTATGACGTCATGTAGTATTACGTTATAACGTATGATGTCATGTGGTATTACGTTATTACGAATATCGTAATATTGTGTTGCTTTATGACGTATGACGTCATGTAGTATTACTTTGTGACGTATGACGTCATGTAGTATTACTTTATGACGTATGACTTCATGTAGTATTAGGTTACAACGTATGACGTTATGTATTATTACGATATAACGTATGACGTCATGTAGTACTACGTTATAACGTATGACGTCATGTAGTATTACGTTATAACGTATGACGTCGTGTAGTATTACGCTATAACGTATGACGTTATGTATTATTACGATATAACGTAATACGTTATGCAGAATTGGGTTATAACGTATGACGTCATGTAGTTTTGCGTTATAACGTATGACGTTACGTAGTATTACGTTATAACGTATGATGTTATGGAGTATTACGTTATAACGTATGACGTCATGTGGTAGTACGTTATTACGAATAACGTTATATTGTGTTACTTTATGACGTATGACGTCATGTAGTTTTGCGTTATAACGTATGACGTTATGTAGTATTACGATATAACGTATGACGTCATGTGGTATTACGTTATTGCGAATAACGTTATATTGTGTCACTTTATGACGTATGACGTCATGTAGTATTACGTTTTAACGTATGACGGTATGTAGTATTGCGTTATTCCGTATAACGTTATATAGTGTTACGTTATAAAGTATGACGTCGTGTAGTATTACGTTATAACGTATGACGTTATGTATTACTACGATATAACGTATGACGTCATGTAGTATTACGTTATAACGTATGACGTCATGTAGTATTACGTTATAACGTATGACGGTATGTAGTATTGCGTTATTCCGTATAAAGTTATATAGTGTTACGTTATAAAGTATGACGTCATGTAGTATTACGTTATAACGTATGACGTGATGTGGTATTACGTTATTACGAATAACGTTATATTGTGTTACTTTATAACGTATGACGTCATGTAGTATTACGTTATAACGTATGGCGTTATGTAGTATTACGATATAACGTATGACGTCATGTGGTATTACGTTATTGCGAATAACGTTATATTGTGTTACTTTATGACGTATGACGTCATGTAGTATTACGTTATAACGTATGACGGTATGTAGTATTACGTTATTCCGCATAACGTTGTATAGTGTTACTTTATGAAGTATGACGTTATGTTGTATTACGTTGTAACGTATGACGTCATGTAGTATTACGTTATAACGTATGGCGTTATGTACTATTACGATATAACGTATGACGTCATGTGGTATTACGTTATTGCGAATAACGTTATATTGTGTTACTTCATGATGTATGACGTCATGTAGTATTACGTTATAACGTATGACGGTATGTAGTATTACGTTATTCCGCATAACGTTATATAGTGTTACTTTATTACGTATGACGTCATGTAGTATTAGATTACAACGTATGACGTTATGTATTATTACGATATAACGTATGACGTTATGTAGTATTACGATATAACGTATGACGTTATGTAGTATTACGATATAACGTATGACGTTATGTAGTATTACGTTATAACGTATGACGTCATGTAGTATTACGTTATAACGTATGACGGTATGTAGTATTGCGTTATTCCGTATAACGTTATATAGTGTTACGTTATAAAGTATGACGTCATGTAGTATTACGTTATAACGTATGACGTCATGTAGTATTACGATATAACGTACAACGTTATGTCGTATTACGTTATAACGTATCATGTCATGTAGTATTACGTTATAACGTATGACGTTATGGAGTATTACGTTATAACGTATGAGGTCATGTGGTATTACGTTATTACGAATAACGTTATATTGTGTTACTTTATGACGTATGACGTCATGTAGTATTAGGTTACAACGTATGACGATTATGTATTATTACGATATAACGTATGACGTTATGCAGTATTAGGTTATAACGTATGACGTCATGTAGTTTTGCGAGATAACGTATGACGTTATGTATTATTACGATATAACGTATGACGTCATGTGGTATTACGTTAATGCGAATAACGTTATATTGTGTCACTTTATGACGTATGACGTCATGTAGTATTACGTTTTAACGTATGACGGTATGTAGTATTGCGTAATTCCGTATAACGTTATATAGTGTTACGTTATAAAGTATGACGTCGTGTAGTATTACGTTATAACGTATGACGTTATGTAGTATTACGATATAACGTATGACGTCATGTTGTATTACGTTATTGCGAATAACGTTATATTGTGTCACTTTATGACGTATGACGTCATGTAGTATTACGTTTTAACGTATGACGGTATGTAGTATTGCGTTATTCCGTATAACGTTATATAGTGTTACGTTATAAAGTATGACGTCGTGTAGTATTACGTTATAACGTATGACGTCATGTAGTTTTGCGTTATAACGTATGACGTTACGTAGTATTACGTTATAACGTATGATGTTATGGAGTATTACGTTATAACGTATGACGTCATGTGGTAGTACGTTATTACGAATAACGTTATATTGTGTTACTTTATGACGTATGACGTCATGTAGTTTTGCGTTATAACGTATGACGTTATGTAGTATTACGATATAACGTATGACGTCATGTGGTATTACGTTATTGCGAATAACGTTATATTGTGTCACTTTATGACGTATGACGTCATGTAGTATTACGTTTTAACGTATGACGGTATGTAGTATTGCGTTATTCCGTATAACGTTATATAGTGTTACGTTATAAAGTATGACGTCGTGTAGTATTACGTTATAACGTATGACGTTATGTATTATTACGATATAACGTATGACGTCATGTAGTATTACGTTATAACGTATGACGTCATGTAGTATTACGTTATAACGTATGACGGTATGTAGTATTGCGTTATTCCGTATAAAGTTATATAGTGTTACGTTATAAAGTATGACGTCATGTAGTATTACGTTATAACGTATGACGGTATGTAGTATTGCGTTATTCCGTATAACGTTATATAGTGTTACGTTATAAAGTATGACGTCATGTAGTATTACGTTATAACGTATGACGTCATGTAGTATTACGTTATAACGTATGACGGTATGTAGTATTGCGTTATAACGTATGATGTTATGGAGTATTACGTTATAACGTATGACGTCATGTGGTATTACGTTATTGCGAATAACGTTATATTGTGTCACTTTATGACGTATGACGTCATGTAGTATTACGTTTTAACGTATGACGGTATGTAGTATTGCGTTATAACGTATGATGTTATGGAGTATTACGTTATAACGTATGACGTCATGTGGTAGTACGTTATTACGAATAACGTTATATTGTGTTACGTTATAAAGTATGACGTCGTGTAGTATTTCGTTATAACGTATGACGTTATGTAGTATTACGATATAACGTATGACGTCATGTGGTATTACGTTATTGCGAATAACGTTATATTGTGTCACTTTATGACGTATGACGTCATGTAGTATTACGTTTTAACGTATGACGGTATGTAGTATTGCGTTATTCCGTATAACGTTATATAGTGTTACGTTATAAAGTATGACGTCGTGTAGTATTTCGTTATAACGTATGACGTTATGTATTATTACGATATAACGTATGACGTCATGTAGTATTACGTTATAACGTATGACGTCATGTAGTATTACGTTATAACGTATGGCGTTATGTAGTATTACGTTATAACGTATGACGGTATGTAGTATTACGTTATTCCGCATAACGTTGTATAGTGTTACTTTATGAAGTATGACGTTATGTTGTATTACGTTATAACGTATGACGTCATGTAGTATTACGTTATAACGTATGGCGTTATGTAGTATTACGATATAACGTATGACGTCATGTGGTATTACGTTATTGCGAATAACGTTATACTGTGTTACTTCATGATGTATGACGTCATGTAGTATTACGTTATAACGTATGACGGTATGTAGTATTACGTTATTCCGCATAACGATGTATAGTGTTACTTTATTACGTATGACGTCATGTAGTATTACGTTATAACGTATGATGTCATGTGGTATTACGTTATTACGAATATCGTAATATTGTGTTGCTTTATGACGTATGACGTCATGTAGTATTACTTTGTGACGTATGACGTCATGTAGTATTACTTTATGACGTATGATTTCATGTAGTATTAGGTTACAACGTATGACGTTATGTATTATTACGATATAACGTATGACGTCATGTAGTACTACGTTATAACGTATGACGTCATGTAGTATTACGTTATAACGTATGACGTCGTGTAGTATTACGCTATAACGTATGACGTTATGTATTATTACGATATAACGTAATACGTTATGCAGAATTGGGTTATAACGTATGACGTCATGTAGTTTTGCGTTATAACGTATGACGTTACGTAGTATTACGTTATAACGTATGATGTTATGGAGTATTACGTTATAACGTATGACGTCATGTGGTAGTACGTTATTACGAATAACGTTATATTGTGTTACTTTATGACGTATGACGTCATGTAGTTTTGCGTTATAACGTATGACGTTATGTAGTATTACGATATAACGTATGACGTCATGTGGTATTACGTTATTGCGAATAACGTTATATTGTGTCACTTTATGACGTATGACGTCATGTAGTATTACGTTTTAACGTATGACGGTATGTAGTATTGCGTTATTCCGTATAACGTTATATAGTGTTACGTTATAAAGTATGACGTCGTGTAGTATTACGTTATAACGTATGACGTTATGTATTACTACGATATAACGTATAACGTCATGTAGTATTACGTTATAACGTATGACGTCATGTAGTATTACGTTATAACGTATGACGGTATGTAGTATTGCGTTATTCCGTATAAAGTTATATAGTGTTACGTTATAAAGTATGACGTCATGTAGTATTACGTTATAACGTATGACGTGATGTGGTATTACGTTATTACGAATAACGTTATATTGTGTTACTTTATAACGTATGACGTCATGTAGTATTACGTTATAACGTATGGCGTTATGTAGTATTACGATATAACGTATGACGTCATGTGGTATTACGTTATTGCGAATAACGTTATATTGTGTTACTTTATGACGTATGACGTCATGTAGTATTACGTTATAACGTATGACGGTATGTAGTATTACGTTATTCCGCATAACGTTGTATAGTGTTACTTTATGAAGTATGACGTTATGTTGTATTACGTTGTAACGTATGACGTCATGTAGTATTACGTTATAACGTATGGCGTTATGTAGTATTACGATATAACGTATGACGTCATGTGGTATTACGTTATTGCGAATAACGTTATATTGTGTTACTTCATGATGTATGACGTCATGTAGTATTACGTTATAACGTATGACGGTATGTAGTATTACGTTATTCCGCATAACGTTGTATAGTGTTACTTTATTACGTATGACGTCATGTAGTATTACGTTATAGCGTATGACGGTATGTAGTATTACGATATAACCTATGACGTCATGTAGTATTACGATATAACGTACAACGTTATATAGAATAACGATATAACGCATGACGTCATGTGGTGTTACGTAATTGCGAATAACGTTATATTGTGTTACTTTATGACGTATGACGTCATATAGTATTACTTTATGACGTATGACGTCATGTAGTATTAGATTACAACGTATGACGTTATGTATTATTACGATATAACGTATGACGTTATGTAGTATTACGATATAACGTATGACGTTATGTAGAATTTCGATATAACGTATGACGTCATGTGGTGTTACGTAATTGCAAATAACGTTATATTGTGTTACTTTATGACGTATGACGTCATGTAGTATTAGATTACAACGTATGACGTTATGTATTATTACGATATAACGTATGACGTTATGTAGAATTTCGATATAACGTATGACGTCATGTGGTGTTACGTAATTGCAAATAACGTTATATTGTGTCACTTTATGACGTATGACGTCATGTAGTATTACGTTTTAACGTATGACGGTATGTAGTATTGCGTTATAACGTATGATGTTATGGAGTATTACGTTATAACGTATGACGTCATGTGGTAGTACGTTATTACGAATAACGTTATATTGTGTTACGTTATAAAGTATGACGTCGTGTAGTATTTCGTTATAACGTATGACGTTATGTATTATTACGATATAACGTATGACGTCATGTAGTATTACGTTATAACGTATGACGTCATGTAGTATTACGTTATAACGTATGGCGTTATGTAGTATTACGATATAACGTATGACGTCATGTGGTATTACGTTATTGCGAATAACGTTATATTGTGTCACTTTATGACGTATGACGTCATGTAGTATTACGTTTTAACGTATGACGGTATGTAGTATTGCGTTATTCCGTATAACGTTATATAGTGTTACGTTATAAAGTATGACGTCGTGTAGTATTTCGTTATAACGTATGACGTTATGTATTATTACGATATAACGTATGACGTCATGTAGTATTACGTTATAACGTATGACGTCATGTAGTATTACGTTATAACGTATGGCGTTATGTAGTATTACGTTATAACGTATGACGGTATGTAGTATTACGTTATTCCGCATAACGTTGTATAGTGTTACTTTATGAAGTATGACGTTATGTTGTATTACGTTATAACGTATGACGTCATGTAGTATTACGTTATAACGTATGGCGTTATGTAGTATTACGATATAACGTATGACGTCATGTGGTATTACGTTATTGCGAATAACGTTATACTGTGTTACTTCATGATGTATGACGTCATGTAGTATTACGTTATAACGTATGACGGTATGTAGTATTACGTTATTCCGCATAACGATGTATAGTGTTACTTTATTACGTATGACGTCATGTAGTATTACGTTATAACGTATGATGTCATGTGGTATTACGTTATTACGAATATCGTAATATTGTGTTGCTTTATGACGTATGACGTCATGTAGTATTACTTTGTGACGTATGACGTCATGTAGTATTACTTTATGACGTATGATTTCATGTAGTATTAGGTTACAACGTATGACGTTATGTATTATTACGATATAACGTATGACGTCATGTAGTACTACGTTATAACGTATGACGTCATATAGTATTACGTTATAACGTATGACGTCGTGTAGTATTACGCTATAACGTATGACGTTATGTATTATTACGATATAACGTAATACGTTATGCAGAATTGGGTTATAACGTATGACGTCATGTAGTTTTGCGTTATAACGTATGACGTTACGTAGTAATACGTTATAACGTATGATGTTATGGAGTATTACGTTATAACGTATGACGTCATGTGGTAGTACGTTATTACGAATAACGTTATATTGTGTTACTTTATGACGTATGACGTCATGTAGTTTTGCGTTATAACGTATGACGTTATGTAGTATTACGATATAACGTATGACGTCATGTGGTATTACGTTATTGCGAATAACGTTATATTGTGTCACTTTATGACGTATGACGTCATGTAGTATTACGTTTTAACGTATGACGGTATGTAGTATTGCGTTATTCCGTATAACGTTATATAGTGTTACGTTATAAAGTATGACGTCGTGTAGTATTACGTTATAACGTATGACGTTATGTATTACTACGATATAACGTATAACGTCATGTAGTATTACGTTATAACGTATGACGTCATGTAGTATTACGTTATAACGTATGACGGTATGTAGTATTGCGTTATTCCGTATAAAGTTATATAGTGTTACGTTATAAAGTATGACGTCATGTAGTATTACGTTATAACGTATGACGTGATGTGGTATTACGTTATTACGAATAACGTTATATTGTGTTACTTTATAACGTATGACGTCATGTAGTATTACGTTATAACGTATGGCGTTATGTAGTATTACGATATAACGTATGACGTCATGTGGTATTACGTTATTGCGAATAACGTTATATTGTGTTACTTTATGACGTATGACGTCATGTAGTATTACGTTATAACGTATGACGGTATGTAGTATTACGTTATTCCGCATAACGTTGTATAGTGTTACTTTATGAAGTATGACGTTATGTTGTATTACGTTGTAACGTATGACGTCATGTAGTATTACGTTATAACGTATGGCGTTATGTAGTATTACGATATAACGTATGACGTCATGTGGTATTACGTTATTGCGAATAACGTTATATTGTGTTACTTCATGATGTATGACGTCATGTAGTATTACGTTATAACGTATGACGGTATGTAGTATTACGTTATTCCGCATAACGTTGTATAGTGTTACTTTATTACGTATGACGTCATGTAGTATTACGTTATAGCGTATGACGGTATGTAGTATTACGATATAACCTATGACGTCATGTAGTATTACGATATAACGTACAACGTTATATAGAATAACGATATAACGCATGACGTCATGTGGTGTTACGTAATTGCGAATAACGTTATATTGTGTTACTTTATGACGTATGACGTCATATAGTATTACTTTATGACGTATGACGTCATGTAGTATTAGATTACAACGTATGACGTTATGTATTATTACGATATAACGTATGACGTTATGTAGTATTACGATATAACGTATGACGTTATGTAGAATTTCGATATAACGTATGACGTCATGTGGTGTTACGTAATTGCAAATAACGTTATATTGTGTTACTTTATGACGTATGACGTCATGTAGTATTAGATTACAACGTATGACGTTATGTATTATTACGATACAACGTATGACGTTATATATTATTACGATGTAACGTATGACGTTATGCAGTATTAGGTTATAACGTATGACGTCATGTGGTATTACGTTATTACGAATAACGTTATATTGTGTTACTTTATGTAGTGTGACTTATGAAGTATGACGTGATGTAGCATTTCTTTATAATGTATGACGTTATGTAGCATTACGGTATTACGAATAACGTGGTACTGTGCTACTTTATAACGTATGACGTTATAAAGTGTTACGTTATAACGTATGACGTCGTGTAGTATTACGTTATAACGTATGACGTTATGTATTATTACGATATAACGTAATACGTTATGCAGAATTGGGTTATAACGTATGACGTCATGTAGTTTTGCGTTATAACGTATGACGTTACGTAGTATTACGTTATAACGTATGATGTTATGGAGTATTACGTTATAACGTATGACGTCATGTGGTAGTACGTTATTACGAATAACGTTATATTGTGTTACTTTATGACGTATGACGTCATGTAGTATTAGGTTACAACGTATGACGTTATGTATTATTACGATATAACGTATGACGTTATGCAGTATTAGGTTATAACGTATGACGTCATGTAGTTTTGCGTTATAACGTATGACGTTATGTAGTATTACGATATAACGTATGACGTCATGTGGTATTACGTTATTGCGAATAACGTTATATTGTGTCACTTTATGACGTATGACGTCATGTAGTATTACGTTTTAACGTATGACGGTATGTAGTATTGCGTTATAACGTATGATGTTATGGAGTATTACGTTATAACGTATGACGTCATGTGGTAGTACGTTATTACGAATAACGTTATATTGTGTTACTTTATGACGTATGACGTCATGTAGTATTAGGTTACAACGTATGACGTTATGTATTATTACGATATAACGTATGACGTTATGCAGTATTAGGTTATAACGTATGACGTCATGTAGTTTTGCGTTATAACGTATGACGTTATGTAGTATTACGATATAACGTATGACGTCATGTGGTATTACGTTATTGCGAATAACGTTATATTGTGTCACTTTATGACGTATGACGTGATGTAGCATTTCTTTATAATGTATGACGTCATGTGGTAGTACGTTATTACGAATAACGTTATATTGTGTTACTTTATGACGTATGACGTCATGTAGTATTAGGTTACAACGTATGACGTTATGTATTATTACGATATAACGTAATACGTTATGCAGAATTGGGTTATAACGTATGACGTCATGTAGTTTTGCGTTATAACGTATGACGTTACGTAGTATTACGTTATAACGTATGATGTTATGGAGTATTACGTTATAACGTATGACGTCATGTGGTAGTACTTTATTACGAATAACGTTATATTGTGCTACTTTATGACGTATGACGTCATGTAGTATTAGGTTACAACGTATGACGTTATGTATTATTACGATATAACGTATGACGGTATGTATTATTGCGTTATTCCGTATAACGTTATATAGTGTTACGTTATAAAGTATGACGTCATGTAGTATTACGTTTTAACGTATGACGTTATGTATTATTACGATATAACGTAATACGTTATGCAGAATTGGGTTATAACGTATGACGTCATGTAGTTTTGCGTTATAACGTATGACGTTACGTAGTATTACGTTATAACGTATGATGTTATGGAGTATTACGTTATAACGTATGACGTCATGTGGTATTACGTTATTGCGAATAACGTTATATTGTGTCACTTTATGACGTATGACGTCATGTAGTATTACGTTTTAACGTATGACGGTATGTAGTATTGCGTTATTCCGTATAACGTTATATAGTGTTACGTTATAAAGTATGACGTCGTGTAGTATTACGTTATAACGTATGACGTTATGTATTATTACGATATAACGTATGACGTCATGTAGTATTACGTTATAACGTATGACGGTATGTAGTATTACGTTATTCCGTATAACGTTATATAGTGTTACTTTATGAAGTATGACGTTATGTTGTATTACGTTATAGCGTATGACGTTATGGAGCATTACGTTATAACGTATGAGGTCATGTGGTATTACATTAGTACGAATATCGTAATATTGTGTTACTTTATGACGTATGACGGTATGTAGTATTACGTTATTCCGTATAGCGTTATATAGTGTTACGTTATAAAGTATGACGTCGTGTAGTATTACGTTATAACGTATGACTTTATGGAGTATTACGTTATAACGTATGATGTCATGTGGTATTACGTTATTACGAATATCGTAATATTGTGTTGCTTTATGACGTATGACGTCATGTAGTATTACTTTGTGACGTATGACGTCATGTAGTATTACGATATAACGTATGACGTTATGTAGTATTACGTTATAACGTATGAGGTCATGTGGTATTACGATATAACGTATGACGTTATGTAGTATTACGTTATAACGTATGAGGTCATGTGGTATTACGTTATTACGAATAACGTTATATTGTGTTACTTTATGACGTATGACGTCATGTAGTATTAGATTACAACGTATGACGATTATGTAGTATTACGATATAACGTATGACGTCATGTGGTATTACGTTAATGTGAAATAACGTTATATTGTGTCACTTTATGACGTATGACGTCATGTAGTATTACGTTTTAACGTATGACGGTATGTAGTATTGCGTAATTCCGTATAACGTTATATAGTGTTACGTTATAAAGTATGACGTCGTGTAGTATTACGTTATAACGTATGACGTTATGTAGTATTACGATATAACGTATGACGTCATGTGGTATTACGTTATTGCGAATAACGTTATATTGTGTCACTTTATGACGTATGACGTCATGTAGTATTACGTTTGAACGTATGACGGTATGTAGTATTGCGTTATTCCGTATAACGTTATATAGTGTTACGTTATGAAGTATGACGTTATGTTGTATTACGTTATAACGTATGACGTCATGTAGTATTACGTTATAACGTATGGCGTTATGCAGTATTACGATATAACGTATGACGTCATGTGGTATTACGTTATTGCGAATAACGTTATATTGTGTTACTTCATGATGTATGACGTCATGTAGTATTACGTTATAACGTATGACGGTATGTAGTATTACGTTATTCCGCATAACGTTGTATAGTGTTACTTTATTACGTATGACGTCATGTAGTATTACGTTATAACGTATGACGGTATGTAGTATTGCGTTATTCCGTATAAAGTTATATGGTGTTACGTTATAAAGTATGACGTCATGTAGTATTACTTTTTAACGTATGACGGTATGTAGTATTGCGTTATTCCGTATAACGTTATATAGTGTTACGTTATAAAGTATGACGTCGTGTAGTATTACGTTATAATGTATGACGTTATGTATTATTACGATATATCGTATGACGTCATGTAGTATTACTTTATGACGTATGACGTCATGTAGTATTAGGTTACAACGTATGACGTTATGTATTATTACGATATAACGTATGACGTTATGCAGTATTAGGTTATAACGTATGACGTCATGTAGTATTACGATATAACGTACAACGTTATGTCGTATTACGTTATAACGTATCATGCCATGTAGTATTACGTTATAACGTATGACGTTATGGAGCATTACGTTATAACGTATGAGGTCATGTGGTATTACGTTATTACGAATATCGTAATATTGTGATACTTTATGACGTATGACGCCATGTAGTATTACTTTATTACGTATGACGTCATGTAGTATTAGATTACAACGTATGACGTTATGTATTATTACGATATAACGTATGACGTTATGTAGTATTACGATATAACGTATGACGTTATGTAGTATTACGATATAACGTATGACGTTATGTAGTATTACGTTATAACGTATGACGTCATGTAGTATTACGTTATAACGTATGACGGTATGTAGTATTGCGTTATTCCGTATAACGTTATATAGTGTTACGTTATAAAGTATGACGTCATGTAGTATTACGTTATAACGTATGACGTCATGTAGTATTACGTTATAACGTATGACGGTATGTAGTATTGCGTTATTCCGTATAACATTATATAGTGTTACGTTATAACGTATGACGTCATGTGGTATTACGTTAATGCGAATAACGTTATATTGTGTCACTTTATGACGTATGACGTCATGTAGTATTACGTTTTAACGTATGACGGTATGTAGTATTGCGTAATTCCGTATAACGTTATATAGTGTTACGTTATAAAGTATGACGTCGTGTAGTATTACGTTATAACGTATGACGTTATGTAGTATTACGATATAACGTATGACGTCATGTGGTATTACGTTATTGCGAATAACGTTATATTGTGTCACTTTATGACGTATGACGTCATGTAGTATTACGTTTTAACGTATGACGGTATGTAGTATTGCGTTATTCCGTATAACGTTATATAGTGTTACGTTATAAAGTATGACGTCGTGTAGTATTTCGTTATAACGTATGACGTTATGTATTATTACGATATAACGTATGACGTCATGTAGTATTACGTTATAACGTATGACGTCATGTAGTATTACGTTATAACGTATGGCGTTATGTAGTATTACGATATAACGTATGACTTCATGTGGTATTACGTTATAGCGAATAACGTTATATTGTGTTACTTTATGACGTATGACGTCATGTAGTATTACGTTATAACGTATGACGGTATGTAGTATTACGTTATTCCGCATAACGTTGTATAGTGTTACTTTATGAAGTATGACGTTATGTTGTATTACGTTATAACGTATGACGTCATGTAGTATTACGTTATAACGTATGGCGTTATGTAGTATTACGATATAACGTATGACGTCATGTGGTATTACGTTATTGCGAATAACGTTATACTGTGTTACTTCATGATGTATGACGTCATGTAGTATTACGTTATAACGTATGACGGTATGTAGTATTACGTTATTCCGCATAACGATGTATAGTGTTACTTTATGACGTATGACGTCATGTAGTATTACGTTATAACGTATGACGGTATGTAGTATTACGATATAACCTATGACGTCATGTAGAATTACGTTATAACGTATGACGTCATGTAGTATTACGTTATAACGTATGACGTCGTGTAGTATTACGTTATAACGTATGACGTTATGTATTATTACGATATAACGTAATACGTTATGCAGAATTGGGTTATAACGTATGACGTCATGTAGTTTTGCGTTATAACGTATGACGTTACGTAGTATTACGTTATAACGTATGATGTTATGGAGTATTACGTTATAACGTATGACGTCATGTGGTAGTACGTTATTACGAATAACGTTATATTGTGTTACTTTATGACGTATGACGTCATGTAGTTTTGCGTTATAACGTATGACGTTATGTAGTATTACGATATAACGTATGACGTCATGTGGTAGTACGTTATTACGAATAACGTTATATAGTGTTACTTTATGACGTATGACGTCATGTAGTTTTGCGTTATAACGTATGACGTTATGTAGTATTACGTTATAACGTATGACGTCATGTAGTATTACGTTTTAACGTATGACGGTATGTAGTATTGCGTTATTCCGTATAACGTTATATAGTGTTACGTTATAAAGTATGACGTCGTGTAGTATTACGTTATAACGTATGACGTTATGTATTACTACGATATAACGTATGACGTCATGTAGTATTACGTTATAACGTATGACGTCATGTAGTATTACGTTATAACGTATGACGGTATGTAGTATTGCGTTATTCCGTGTAAAGTTATATAGTGTTACGTTATAAAGTATGACGTCATGTAGTATTACGTTATAACGTATGACGTGATGTGGTATTACGTTATTACGAATAACGTTATATTGTGTTACTTTATAACGTATGACGTCATGTAGTATTACGTTATAACGTATGGCGTTATGTAGTATTACGATATAACGTATGACGTCATGTGGTATTACGTTATTGCGAATAACGTTATATTGTGTTACTTTATGACGTATGACGTCATGTAGTATTACGTTATAACGTATGACGGTATGTAGTATTACGTTATTCCGCATAACGTTGTATAGTGTTACTTTATGAAGTATGACGTTATGTTGTATTACGTTGTAACGTATGACGTCATGTAGTATTACGTTATAACGTATGGCGTTATGTAGTATTACGATATAACGTATGACGTCATGTGGTATTACGTTATTGCGAATAACGTTATATTGTGTTACTTCATGATGTATGACGTCATGTAGTATTACGTTATAACGTATGACGGTATGTAGTATTACGTTATTCCGCATAACGTTGTATAGTGTTACTTTATTACGTATGACGTCATGTAGTATTAGATTACAACGTATGACGTTATGTATTATTACGATATAACGTATGACGTTATGTAGTATTACGATATAACGTATGACGTTATGTTGTATTACGATATAACGTATGACGTTATGTAGTATTACGTTATAACGTATGACGTCATGTAGTATTACGTTATAACGTATGACGGTATGTAGTATTGCGTTATTCCGTATAACGTTATATAGTGTTACGTTATAAAGTATGACGTCATTTAGTATTACGTTATAACGTATGACGTCATGTAGTATTACGATATAACGTACAACGTTATGTCGTATTACGTTATAACGTATCATGTCATGTAGTATTACGTTATAACGTATGACGTTATGGAGTATTACGTTATAACGTATGAGGTCATGTGGTATTACGTTATTACGAATAACGTTATATTGTGTTACTTTATGACGTATGACGTCATGTAGTATTAGGTTACAACGTATGACGTTATGTATTATTACGATATAACGTATGACGTCATGTAGTATTACGTTATAACGTATGACGTCATGTAGTATTACGTTATAACGTATGGCGTTATGTAGTATTACGATATAACGTATGACGTAATGTGGTATTACGTTATTGCGAATAACGTTATATTGTGTTACTTTATGACGTATGACGTCATGTAGTATTACGTTATAACGTATGACGGTATGTAGTATTACGCTATTCCGCATAACGTTGTATAGTGTTACTTTATGAAGTATGACGTTAAGTTGTATTACGTTATAACGTATGACGTCATGTAGTATTACGTTATAACGTATGGCGTTATGTAGTATTACGATATAACGTATGACGTCATGTGGTATTACGTTATTGCGAATAACGTTATATTGTGTTACTTCATGATGTATGACGTCATGTAGTATTACGTTATAACGTATGACGGTATGCAGTATTACGTTATTCCGCATAACGTTGTATAGTGTTACTTTATTACGTATGACGTCATGTAGTATTACGTTATAACGTATGACGGTATGTAGTATTACGATATAACCTATGACGTCATGTAGTATTACGTTATAACGTATGACGTCATGTAGTATTACGTTATAACGTATGACGTCGTGTAGTATTACGTTATAACGTATGACGTTATGTATTATTACGATATAACGTAATACGTTATGCAGAATTGGGTTATAACGTATGACGTCATGTAGTTTTGCGTTATAACGTATGACGTTACGTAGTATTACGTTATAACGTATGACGTCATGTAGTATTACGTTATAACGTATGACGTGATGTGGTATTACGTTATTACGAATAACGTTATATTGTGTTACTTTATAACGTATGACGTCATGTAGTATTACGTTATAACGTATGGCGTTATGTAGTATTACGATATAACGTATGGCGTCATGTGGTATTACGTTATTGCGAATAACGTTATATTGTGTTACTTTATGACGTATGACGTCATGTAGTATTACGTTATAACGTATGACGGTATGTAGTATTACGTTATTCCGCATAACGTTGTATAGTGTTACTTTATGAAGTATGACGTTATGTTGTATTACGTTGTAACGTATGACGTCATGTAGTATTACGTTATAACGTATGGCGTTATGTAGTATTACGATATAACGTATGACGTCATGTGGTATTACGTTATTGCGAATAACGTTATATTGTGTTACTTCATGATGTATGACGTCATGTAGTATTACGTTATAACGTATGACGGTATGTAGTATTACGTTATTCCGCATAACGTTGTATAGTGTTACTTTATTACGTATGACGTCATGTAGTATTACGTTATAGCGTATGACGGTATGTAGTATTACGATATAACCTATGACGTCATGTAGTATTACGATATAACGTACAACGTTATATAGAATAACGATATAACGCATGACGTCATGTGGTGTTACGTAATTGCGAATAACGTTATATTGTGTTACTTTATGACGTATGACGTCATATAGTATTACTTTATGACGTATGACGTCATGTAGTATTAGATTACAACGTATGACGTTATGTATTATTACGATATAACGTATGACGTTATGTAGTATTACGATATAACGTATGACGTTATGTAGAATTTCGATATAACGTATGACGTCATGTGGTGTTACGTAATTGCAAATAACGTTATATTGTGTTACTTTATGACGTATGACGTCATGTAGTATTAGATTACAACGTATGACGTTATGTATTATTACGATACAACGTATGACGTTATATATTATTACGATGTAACGTATGACGTTATGCAGTATTAGGCTATAACGTATGACGTCATGTGGTATTACGTTATTACGAATAACGTTATATTGTGTTACTTTATGTAGTGTGACTTATGAAGTATGACGTGATGTAGCATTTCTTTACAATGTATGACGTTATGTAGCATTACGGTATTACGAATAACGTGGTACTGTGCTACTTTATAACGTATGACGTTATAAAGTGTTACGTTATAACGTATGACGTCGTGTAGTATTACGTTATAACGTATGACGTTATGTATTATTACGATATAACGTAATACGTTATGCAGAATTGGGTTATAACGTATGACGTCATGTAGTTTTGCGTTATAACGTATGACGTTACGTAGTATTACGTTATAACGTATGATGTTATGGAGTATTACGTTATAACGTATGACGTCATGTGGTAGTACGTTATTACGAATAACGTTATATTGTGTTACTTTATGACGTATGACGTCATGTAGTATTAGGTTACAACGTATGACGTTATGTATTATTACGATATAACGTATGACGTTATGCAGTATTAGGTTATAACGTATGACGTCATGTAGTTTTGCGTTATAACGTATGACGTTATGTAGTATTACGATATAACGTATGACGTCATGTGGTATTACGTTATTGCGAATAACGTTATATTGTGTCACTTTATGACGTATGACGTCATGTAGTATTACGTTTTAACGTATGACGGTATGTAGTATTGCGTTATAACGTATGATGTTATGGAGTATTACGTTATAACGTATGACGTCATGTGGTAGTACGTTATTACGAATAACGTTATATTGTGTTACTTTATGACGTATGACGTCATGTAGTATTAGGTTACAACGTATGACGTTATGTATTATTACGATATAACGTATGACGTTATGCAGTATTAGGTTATAACGTATGACGTCATGTAGTTTTGCGTTATAACGTATGACGTTATGTAGTATTACGATATAACGTATGACGTCATGTGGTATTACGTTATTGCGAATAACGTTATATTGTGTCACTTTATGACGTATGACGTCATGTAGTATTACGTTTTAACGTATGACGTGATGTAGCATTACGGTATTACGAATAACGTTGTACTGTGCTACTTTATAACGTATGACGTTATAAAGTGTTACGTTATAACGTATGACGTCGTGTAGTATTACGTTATGACGTATGACGTTATGTATTATTACGATATAACGTAATACGTTATGCAGAATTGGGTTATAACGTATGACGTCATGTAGTTTTGCGTTATAACGTATGACGTTATGTAGTATTACGATATAACGTATGACGTCATGTGGTATTACGTTATTGCGAATAACGTTATATTGTGTCACTTTATGACGTATGACGTCATGTAGTTTTGCGTTATAACGTATGACGTTACGTAGTATTACGTTATAACGTATGATGTTATGGAGTATTACGTTATAACGTATGACGTCATGTGGTAGTACGTTATTACGAATAACGTTATATTGTGTTACTTTATGACGTATGACGTCATGTAGTATTAGGTTACAACGTATGACGTTATGTATTATTACGATATAACGTAATACGTTATGCAGAATTGGGTTATAACGTATGACGTCATGTAGTTTTGCGTTATAACGTATGACGTTACGTAGTATTACGTTATAACGTATGATGTTATGGAGTATTACGTTATAACGTATGACGTCATGTGGTAGTACTTTATTACGAATAACGTTATATTGTGTTACTTTATGACGTATGACGTCATGTAGTATTAGGTTACAACGTATGACGTTATGTATTATTACGATATAACGTATGACGGTATGTATTATTGCGTTATTCCGTATAACGTTATATAGTGTTACGTTATAAAGTATGACGTCATGTAGTATTACGTTTTAACGTATGGCGTTATGTATTATTACGATATAACGTAATACGTTATGCAGAATTGGGTTATAACGTATGACGTCATGTAGTTTTGCGTTATAACGTATGACGTTACGTAGTATTACGTTATAACGTATGATGTTATGGAGTATTACGTTATAACGTATGACGTCATGTGGTATTACGTTATTGCGAATAACGTTATATTGTGTCACTTTATGACGTATGACGTCATGTAGTATTACGTTTTAACGTATGACGGTATGTAGTATTGCGTTATTCCGTATAACGTTATATAGTGTTACGTTATAAAGTATGACGTCGTGTAGTATTCCGTTATAACGTATGACGTTATGTATTATTATGATATAACGTATGACGTCATGTAGTATTACGTTATAACGTATGACGGTATGTAGTATTACGTTATTCCGTATAACGTTATATAGTGTTACTTTATGAAGTATGACGTTATGTTGTATTACGTTATAGCGTATGACGTTATGGAGCATTACGTTATAACGTATGAGGTCATGTGGTATTACATTAGTACGAATATCGTAATATTGTGTTACTTTATGACGTATGACGGTATGTAGTATTACGTTATTCCGTATAGCGTTATATAGTGTTACGTTATAAAGTATGACGTCGTGTAGTATTACGTTATAACGTATGACTTTATGGAGTATTACGTTATAACGTATGATGTCATGTGGTATTACGTTATTACGAATATCGTAATATTGTGTTGCTTTATGACGTATGACGTCATGTAGTATTACTTTGTGACGTATGACGTCATGTAGTATTACTTTATGACGTATGATTTCATGTAGTATTAGGTTACAACGTATGACGTTATGTATTATTACGATATAACGTATGACGTCATGTAGTACTACGTTATAACGTATGACGTCATGTAGTATTACGATATAACGTATGACGTTATGTAGTATTACGTTATAACGTATGAGGTCATGTGGTATTACGTTATTACGAATAACGTTATATTGTGTTACTTTATGACGTATGACGTCATGTAGTATTAGGTTACAACGTATGACGATTATGTAGTATTACGATATAACGTATGACGTCATGTGGTATTACGTTAATGTGAAATAACGTTATATTGTGTCACTTTATGACGTATGACGTCATGTAGTATTACGTTTTAACGTATGACGGTATGTAGTATTGCGTAATTCCGTATAACGTTATATAGTGTTACGTTATAAAGTATGACGTCGTGTAGTATTACGTTATAACGTATGACGTTATGTAGTATTACGATATAACGTATGACGTCATGTGGTATTACGTTATTGCGAATAACGTTATATTGTGTCACTTTATGACGTATGACGTCATGTAGTATTACGTTTTAACGTATGACGGTATGTAGTATTGCGTTATTCCGTATAACGTTATATAGTGTTACGTTATGAAGTATGACGTTATGTTGTATTACGTTATAACGTATGACGTCATGTAGTATTACGTTATAACGTATGGCGTTATGCAGTATTACGATATAACGTATGACGTCATGTGGTATTACGTTATTGCGAATAACGTTATATTGTGTTACTTCATGATGTATGACGTCATGTAGTATTACGTTATAACGTATGACGGTATGTAGTATTACGTTATTCCGCATAACGTTGTATAGTGTTACTTTATTACGTATGACGTCATGTAGTATTACGTTATAACGTATGACGGTATGTAGTATTGCGTTATTCCGTACAACGTTATATAGTGTTACGTTATAAAGTATGACGTCATGTAGTATTACGTTTTAACGTATGACGGTATGTAGTATTGCGCTATTCCGTATAACGTTATATAGTATTACGTTATAAAGTATGACGTCGTGTAGTATTACGTTATAATGTATGACGTTATGTATTATTACGATATATCGTATGACGTCATGTAGTATTACTTTATGACGTATGACGTCATGTAGTATTAGGTTACAACGTATGACGTTATGTATTATTACGATATAACGTATGACGTTATGCAGTATTAGGTTATAACGTATGACGTCATGTAGTATTACGATATAACGTACAACGTTATGTCGTATTACGTTATAACGTATCATGCCATGTAGTATTACGTTATAACGTATGACGTTATGGAGCATTACGTTATAACGTATGAGGTCATGTGGTATTACGTTATTACGAATATCGTAATATTGTGATACTTTATGACGTATGACGCCATGTAGTATTACTTTATTACGTATGACGTCATGTAGTATTAGATTACAACGTATGACGTTATGTATTATTACGATATAACGTATGACGTTATGTAGTATTACGATATAACGTATGACGTTATGTAGTATTACGTTATAACGTATGACGTCATGTAGTATTACGTTATAACGTATGACGGTATGTAGTATTGCGTTATTCCGTATATCGTTATATAGTGTTACGTTATAAAGTATGATGTCATGTAGTATTACGTTATAACGTATGACGTCATGTAGTATTACGTTATATCGTATGACGGTATGTAGTATTGCGTTATTCCGTATAACGTTATATAGTGATACGTTATAAAGTATGACGTCGTGTAGTATTACGTTATAACGTATGACGTTATGTATTATTATGATATAACGTATGACGTCATGTAGTATTACGTTATAACGTATGACGGTATGTAGTATTACGTTATTCCGTATAACGTTATATAGTGTTACTTTATGAAGTATGACGTTATGTTGTATTACGTTATAGCGTATGACGTTATGGAGCATTACGTTATAACGTATGAGGTCATGTGGTATTACATTAGTACGAATATCGTAATATTGTGTTACTTTATGACGTATGACGGTATGTAGTATTACGTTATTCCGTATAGCGTTATATAGTGTTACGTTATAAAGTATGACGTCGTGTAGTATTACGTTATAACGTATGACTTTATGGAGTATTACGTTATAACGTATGATGTCATGTGGTATTACCTTATTACGAATATCGTAATATTGTGTTGCTTTATGACGTATGACGTCATGTAGTATTACTTTGTGACGTATGACGTCATGTAGTATTACTTTATGACGTATGATTTCATGTAGTATTAGGTTACAACGTATGACGTTATGTATTATTACGATATAACGTATGACGTCATGTAGTACTACGTTATAACGTATGACGTCATGTAGTATTACGATATAACGTATGACGTTATGTAGTATTACGTTATAACGTATGAGGTCATGTGGTATTACGTTATTACGAATAACGTTATATTGTGTTACTTTATGACGTATGACGTCATGTAGTATTAGGTTACAACGTATGACGATTATGTAGTATTACGATATAACGTATGACGTCATGTGGTATTACGTTAATCTGAAATAACGTTATATTGTGTCACTTTATGACGTATGACGTCATGTAGTATTACGTTTGAACGTATGACGGTATGTAGTATTGCGTAATTCCGTATAACGTTATATAGTGTTACGTTATAAAGTATGACGTCGTGTAGTATTACGTTATAACGTATGACGTTATGTAGTATTACGTTATAACGTATGGCGTTATGCAGTATTACGATATAACGTATGACGTCATGTGGTATTACGTTATTGCGAATAACGTTATATTGTGTTACTTCATGATGTATGACGTCATGTAGTATTACGTTATAACGTATGACGGTATGTAGTATTACGTTATTCCGCATAACGTTGTATAGTGTTACTTTATTACGTATGACGTCATGTAGTATTACGTTATAACGTATGACGGTATGTAGTATTGCGTTATTCCGTACAACGTTATATAGTGTTACGTTATAAAGTATGACGTCATGTAGTATTACGTTTTAACGTATGACGGTATGTAGTATTGCGTTATTCCGTATAACGTTATATAGTATTACGTTATAAAGTATGACGTCGTGTAGTATTACGTTATAATGTATGACGTTATGTATTATTACGATATATCGTATGACGTCATGTAGTATTACTTTATGACGTATGACGTCATGTAGTATTAGGTTACAACGTATGACGTTATGTATTATTACGATATAACGTATGACGTTATGCAGTATTAGGTTATAACGTATGACGTCATGTAGTATTACGATATAACGTACAACGTTATGTCGTATTACGTTATAACGTATCATGCCATGTAGTATTACGTTATAACGTATGACGTTATGGAGCATTACGTTATAACGTATGAGGTCATGTGGTATTACGTTATTACGAATATCGTAATATTGTGATACTTTATGACGTATGACGCCATGTAGTATTACTTTATTACGTATGACGTCATGTAGTATTAGATTACAACGTATGACGTTATGTATTATTACGATATAACGTATGACGTTATGTAGTATTACGATATAACGTATGACGTTATGTAGTATTACGATATAACGTATGACGTTATGTAGTATTACGTTATAACGTATGACGTCATGTAGTATTACGTTATAACGTATGACGGTATGTAGTATTGCGTTATTCCGTATAACGTTATATAGTGTTACGTTATAAAGTATGACGTCATGTAGTATTACGTTATAACGTATGACGTCATGTAGTATTACGTTATAACGTATGACGGTATGTAGTATTGCGTTATTCCGTATAACATTATATAGTGTTACGTTATAACGTATGACGTCATGTGGTATTACGTTAATGCGAATAACGTTATATTGTGTCACTTTATGACGTATGACGTCATGTAGTATTACGTTTTAACGTATGACGGTATGTAGTATTGCGTAATTCCGTATAACGTTATATAGTGTTACGTTATAAAGTATGACGTCGTGTAGTATTACGTTATAACGTATGACGTTATGTAGTATTACGATATAACGTATGACGTCATGTGGTATTACGTTATTGCGAATAACGTTATATTGTGTCACTTTATGACGTATGACGTCATGTAGTATTACGTTTTAACGTATGACGGTATGTAGTATTGCGTTATTCCGTATAACGTTATATAGTGTTACGTTATAAAGTATGACGTCGTGTAGTATTTCGTTATAACGTATGACGTTATGTATTATTACGATATAACGTATGACGTCATGTAGTATTACGTTATAACGTATGACGTCATGTAGTATTACGTTATAACGTATGGCGTTATGTAGTATTACGATATAACGTATGACTTCATGTGGTATTACGTTATAGCGAATAACGTTATATTGTGTTACTTTATGACGTATGACGTCATGTAGTATTACGTTATAACGTATGACGGTATGTAGTATTACGTTATTCCGCATAACGTTGTATAGTGTTACTTTATGAAGTATGACGTTATGTTGTATTACGTTATAACGTATGACGTCATGTAGTATTACGTTATAACGTATGGCGTTATGTAGTATTACGATATAACGTATGACGTCATGTGGTATTACGTTATTGCGAATAACGTTATACTGTGTTACTTCATGATGTATGACGTCATGTAGTATTACGTTATAACGTATGACGGTATGTAGTATTACGTTATTCCGCATAACGATGTATAGTGTTACTTTATGACGTATGACGTCATGTAGTATTACGTTATAACGTATGACGGTATGTAGTATTACGATATAACCTATGACGTCATGTAGAATTACGTTATAACGTATGACGTCATGTAGTATTACGTTATAACGTATGACGTCGTGTAGTATTACGTTATAACGTATGACGTTATGTATTATTACGATATAACGTAATACGTTATGCAGAATTGGGTTATAACGTATGACGTCATGTAGTTTTGCGTTATAACGTATGACGTTACGTAGTATTACGTTATAACGTATGATGTTATGGAGTATTACGTTATAACGTATGACGTCATGTGGTAGTACGTTATTACGAATAACGTTATATTGTGTTACTTTATGACGTATGACGTCATGTAGTTTTGCGTTATAACGTATGACGTTATGTAGTATTACGATATAACGTATGACGTCATGTGGTAGTACGTTATTACGAATAACGTTATATTGTGTTACTTTATGACGTATGACGTCATGTAGTTTTGCGTTATAACGTATGACGTTATGTAGTATTACGTTATAACGTATGACGTCATGTAGTATTACGTTTTAACGTATGACGGTATGTAGTATTGCGTTATTCCGTATAACGTTATATAGTGTTACGTTATAAAGTATGACGTCGTGTAGTATTACGTTATAACGTATGACGTTATGTATTACTACGATATAACGTATGACGTCATGTAGTATTACGTTATAACGTATGACGTCATGTAGTATTACGTTATAACGTATGACGGTATGTAGTATTGCGTTATTCCGTGTAAAGTTATATAGTGTTACGTTATAAAGTATGACGTCATGTAGTATTACGTTATAACGTATGACGTGATGTGGTATTACGTTATTACGAATAACGTTATATTGTGTTACTTTATAACGTATGACGTCATGTAGTATTACGTTATAACGTATGGCGTTATGTAGTATTACGATATAACGTATGACGTCATGTGGTATTACGTTATTGCGAATAACGTTATATTGTGTTACTTTATGACGTATGACGTCATGTAGTATTACGTTATAACGTATGACGGTATGTAGTATTACGTTATTCCGCATAACGTTGTATAGTGTTACTTTATGAAGTATGACGTTATGTTGTATTACGTTGTAACGTATGACGTCATGTAGTATTACGTTATAACGTATGGCGTTATGTAGTATTACGATATAACGTATGACGTCATGTGGTATTACGTTATTGCGAATAACGTTATATTGTGTTACTTCATGATGTATGACGTCATGTAGTATTACGTTATAACGTATGACGGTATGTAGTATTACGTTATTCCGCATAACGTTGTATAGTGTTACTTTATTACGTATGACGTCATGTAGTATTAGATTACAACGTATGACGTTATGTATTATTACGATATAACGTATGACGTTATGTAGTATTACGATATAACGTATGACGTTATGTTGTATTACGATATAACGTATGACGTTATGTAGTATTACGTTATAACGTATGACGTCATGTAGTATTACGTTATAACGTATGACGGTATGTAGTATTGCGTTATTCCGTATAACGTTATATAGTGTTACGTTATAAAGTATGACGTCATTTAGTATTACGTTATAACGTATGACGTCATGTAGTATTACGATATAACGTACAACGTTATGTCGTATTACGTTATAACGTATCATGTCATGTAGTATTACGTTATAACGTATGACGTTATGGAGTATTACGTTATAACGTATGAGGTCATGTGGTATTACGTTATTACGAATAACGTTATATTGTGTTACTTTATGACGTATGACGTCATGTAGTATTAGGTTACAACGTATGACGATTATGTATTATTACGATATAACGTATGACGTTATGCAGTATTAGGTTATAACGTATGACGTCATGTGGTATTACGTTAATGCGAATAACGTTATATTGTGTCACTTTATGACGTATGACGTCATGTAGTATTACGTTTTAACGTATGACGGTATGTAGTATTGCGTAATTCCGTATAACGTTATATAGTGTTACGTTATAAAGTATGACGTCGTGTAGTATTACGTTATAACGTATGACGTTATGTAGTATTACGATATAACGTATGACGTCATGTGGTATTACGTTATTGCGAATAACGTTATATTGTGTCACTTTATGACGTATGACGTCATGTAGTATTACGTTTTAACGTATGACGGTATGTAGTATTGCGTTATTCCGTATAACGTTATATAGTGTTACGTTATAAAGTATGACGTCGTGTAGTATTACGTTATAACGTATGACGTTATGTATTATTACGATATAACGTATGACGTCATGTAGTATTACGTTATAACGTATGACGTCATGTAGTATTACGTTATAACGTATGGCGTTATGTAGTATTACGATATAACGTATGACGTAATGTGGTATTACGTTATTGCGAATAACGTTATATTGTGTTACTTTATGACGTATGACGTCATGTAGTATTACGTTATAACGTATGACGGTATGTAGTATTACGCTATTCCGCATAACGTTGTATAGTGTTACTTTATGAAGTATGACGTTAAGTTGTATTACGTTATAACGTATGACGTCATGTAGTATTACGTTATAACGTATGGCGTTATGTAGTATTACGATATAACGTATGACGTCATGTGGTATTACGTTATTGCGAATAACGTTATATTGTGTTACTTCATGATGTATGACGTCATGTAGTATTACGTTATAACGTATGACGGTATGCAGTATTACGTTATTCCGCATAACGTTGTATAGTGTTACTTTATTACGTATGACGTCATGTAGTATTACGTTATAACGTATGACGGTATGTAGTATTACGATATAACCTATGACGTCATGTAGTATTACGTTATAACGTATGACGTCATGTAGTATTACGTTATAACGTATGACGTCGTGTAGTATTACGTTATAACGTATGACGTTATGTATTATTACGATATAACGTAATACGTTATGCAGAATTGGGTTATAACGTATGACGTCATGTAGTTTTGCGTTATAACGTATGACGTTACGTAGTATTACGTTATAACGTATGACGTCATGTAGTATTACGTTATAACGTATGACGTGATGTGGTATTACGTTATTACGAATAACGTTATATTGTGTTACTTTATAACGTATGACGTCATGTAGTATTACGTTATAACGTATGGCGTTATGTAGTATTACGATATAACGTATGGCGTCATGTGGTATTACGTTATTGCGAATAACGTTATATTGTGTTACTTTATGACGTATGACGTCATGTAGTATTACGTTATAACGTATGACGGTATGTAGTATTACGTTATTCCGCATAACGTTGTATAGTGTTACTTTATGAAGTATGACGTTATGTTGTATTACGTTGTAACGTATGACGTCATGTAGTATTACGTTATAACGTATGGCGTTATGTAGTATTACGATATAACGTATGACGTCATGTGGTATTACGTTATTGCGAATAACGTTATATTGTGTTACTTCATGATGTATGACGTCATGTAGTATTACGTTATAACGTATGACGGTATGTAGTATTACGTTATTCCGCATAACGTTGTATAGTGTTACTTTATTACGTATGACGTCATGTAGTATTACGTTATAGCGTATGACGGTATGTAGTATTACGATATAACCTATGACGTCATGTAGTATTACGATATAACGTACAACGTTATATAGAATAACGATATAACGCATGACGTCATGTGGTGTTACGTAATTGCGAATAACGTTATATTGTGTTACTTTATGACGTATGACGTCATATAGTATTACTTTATGACGTATGACGTCATGTAGTATTAGATTACAACGTATGACGTTATGTATTATTACGATATAACGTATGACGTTATGTAGTATTACGATATAACGTATGACGTTATGTAGAATTTCGATATAACGTATGACGTCATGTGGTGTTACGTAATTGCAAATAACGTTATATTGTGTTACTTTATGACGTATGACGTCATGTAGTATTAGATTACAACGTATGACGTTATGTATTATTACGATACAACGTATGACGTTATATATTATTACGATGTAACGTATGACGTTATGCAGTATTAGGCTATAACGTATGACGTCATGTGGTATTACGTTATTACGAATAACGTTATATTGTGTTACTTTATGTAGTGTGACTTATGAAGTATGACGTGATGTAGCATTTCTTTACAATGTATGACGTTATGTAGCATTACGGTATTACGAATAACGTGGTACTGTGCTACTTTATAACGTATGACGTTATAAAGTGTTACGTTATAACGTATGACGTCGTGTAGTATTACGTTATAACGTATGACGTTATGTATTATTACGATATAACGTAATACGTTATGCAGAATTGGGTTATAACGTATGACGTCATGTAGTTTTGCGTTATAACGTATGACGTTACGTAGTATTACGTTATAACGTATGATGTTATGGAGTATTACGTTATAACGTATGATGTTATGGAGTATTACGTTATAACGTATGACGTCATGTGGTAGTACGTTATTACGAATAACGTTATATTGTGTTACTTTATGACGTATGACGTCATGTAGTATTAGGTTACAACGTATGACGTTATGTATTATTACGATATAACGTATGACGTTATGCAGTATTAGGTTATAACGTATGACGTCATGTAGTTTTGCGTTATAACGTATGACGTTATGTAGTATTACGATATAACGTATGACGTCATGTGGTATTACGTTATTGCGAATAACGTTATATTGTGTCACTTTATGACGTATGACGTCATGTAGTATTACGTTTTAACGTATGACGGTATGTAGTATTGCGTTATAACGTATGATGTTATGGAGTATTACGTTATAACGTATGACGTCATGTGGTAGTACGTTATTACGAATAACGTTATATTGTGTTACTTTATGACGTATGACGTCATGTAGTATTAGGTTACAACGTATGACGTTATGTATTATTACGATATAACGTATGACGTTATGCAGTATTAGGTTATAACGTATGACGTCATGTAGTTTTGCGTTATAACGTATGACGTTATGTAGTATTACGATATAACGTATGACGTCATGTGGTATTACGTTATTGCGAATAACGTTATATTGTGTCACTTTATGACGTATGACGTCATGTAGTATTACGTTTTAACGTATGACGTGATGTAGCATTACGGTATTACGAATAACGTTGTACTGTGCTACTTTATAACGTATGACGTTATAAAGTGTTACGTTATAACGTATGACGTCGTGTAGTATTACGTTATGACGTATGACGTTATGTATTATTACGATATAACGTAATACGTTATGCAGAATTGGGTTATAACGTATGACGTCATGTAGTTTTGCGTTATAACGTATGACGTTATGTAGTATTACGATATAACGTATGACGTCATGTGGTATTACGTTATTGCGAATAACGTTATATTGTGTCACTTTATGACGTATGACGTCATGTAGTTTTGCGTTATAACGTATGACGTTACGTAGTATTACGTTATAACGTATGATGTTATGGAGTATTACGTTATAACGTATGACGTCATGTGGTAGTACGTTATTACGAATAACGTTATATTGTGTTACTTTATGACGTATGACGTCATGTAGTATTAGGTTACAACGTATGACGTTATGTATTATTACGATATAACGTAATACGTTATGCAGAATTGGGTTATAACGTATGACGTCATGTAGTTTTGCGTTATAACGTATGACGTTACGTAGTATTACGTTATAACGTATGATGTTATGGAGTATTACGTTATAACGTATGACGTCATGTGGTAGTACTTTATTACGAATAACGTTATATTGTGTTACTTTATGACGTATGACGTCATGTAGTATTAGGTTACAACGTATGACGTTATGTATTATTACGATATAACGTATGACGGTATGTATTATTGCGTTATTCCGTATAACGTTATATAGTGTTACGTTATAAAGTATGACGTCATGTAGTATTACGTTTTAACGTATGGCGTTATGTATTATTACGATATAACGTAATACGTTATGCAGAATTGGGTTATAACGTATGACGTCATGTAGTTTTGCGGTATAACGTATGACGTTACGTAGTATTACGTTATAACGTATGATGTTATGGAGTATTACGTTATAACGTATGACGTCATGTGGTATTACGTTATTGCGAATAACGTTATATTGTGTCACTTTATGACGTATGACGTCATGTAGTATTACGTTTTAACGTATGACGGTATGTAGTATTGCGTTATTCCGTATAACGTTATATAGTGTTACGTTATAAAGTATGACGTCGTGTAGTATTCCGTTATAACGTATGACGTTATGTATTATTATGATATAACGTATGACGTCATGTAGTATTACGTTATAACGTATGACGGTATGTAGTATTACGTTATTCCGTATAACGTTATATAGTGTTACTTTATGAAGTATGACGTTATGTTGTATTACGTTATAGCGTATGACGTTATGGAGCATTACGTTATAACGTATGAGGTCATGTGGTATTACATTAGTACGAATATCGTAATATTGTGTTACTTTATGACGTATGACGGTATGTAGTATTACGTTATTCCGTATAGCGTTATATAGTGTTACGTTATAAAGTATGACGTCGTGTAGTATTACGTTATAACGTATGACTTTATGGAGTATTACGTTATAACGTATGATGTCATGTGGTACTACGTTATTACGAATATCGTAATATTGTGTTGCTTTATGACGTATGACGTCATGTAGTATTACTTTGTGACGTATGACGTCATGTAGTATTACTTTATGACGTATGATTTCATGTAGTATTAGGTTACAACGTATGACGTTATGTATTATTACGATATAACGTATGACGTCATGTAGTACTACGTTATAACGTATGACGTCATGTAGTATTACGATATAACGTATGACGTTATGTAGTATTACGTTATAACGTATGAGGTCATGTGGTATTACGTTATTACGAATAACGTTATATTGTGTTACTTTATGACGTATGACGTCATGTAGTATTAGGTTACAACGTATGACGATTATGTAGTATTACGATATAACGTATGACGTCATGTGGTATTACGTTAATGTGAAATAACGTTATATTGTGTCACTTTATGACGTATGACGTCATGTAGTATTACGTTTTAACGTATGACGGTATGTAGTATTGCGTAATTCCGTATAACGTTATATAGTGTTACGTTATAAAGTATGACGTCGTGTAGTATTACGTTATAACGTATGGCGTTATGCAGTATTACGATATAACGTATGACGTCATGTGGTATTACGTTATTGCGAATAACGTTATATTGTGTTACTTCATGATGTATGACGTCATGTAGTATTACGTTATAACGTATGACGGTATGTAGTATTACGTTATTCCGCATAACGTTGTATAGTGTTACTTTATTACGTATGACGTCATGTAGTATTACGTTATAACGTATGACGGTATGTAGTATTGCGTTATTCCGTACAACGTTATATAGTGTTACGTTATAAAGTATGACGTCATGTAGTATTACGTTTTAACGTATGACGGTATGTAGTATTGCGCTATTCCGTATAACGTTATATAGTATTACGTTATAAAGTATGACGTCGTGTAGTATTACGTTATAATGTATGACGTTATGTATTATTACGATATATCGTATGACGTCATGTAGTATTACTTTATGACGTATGACGTCATGTAGTATTAGGTTACAACGTATGACGTTATGTATTATTACGATATAACGTATGACGTTATGCAGTATTAGGTTATAACGTATGACGTCATGTAGTATTACGATATAACGTACAACGTTATGTCGTATTACGTTATAACGTATCATGCCATGTAGTATTACGTTATAACGTATGACGTTATGGAGCATTACGTTATAACGTATGAGGTCATGTGGTATTACGTTATTACGAATATCGTAATATTGTGATACTTTATGACGTATGACGCCATGTAGTATTACTTTATTACGTATGACGTCATGTAGTATTAGATTACAACGTATGACGTTATGTATTATTACGATATAACGTATGACGTTATGTAGTATTACGATATAACGTATGACGTTATGTAGTATTACGTTATAACGTATGACGTCATGTAGTATTACGTTATAACGTATGACGGTATGTAGTATTGCGTTATTCCGTATATCGTTATATAGTGTTACGTTATAAAGTATGACGTCATGTAGTATTACGTTATAACGTATGACGTCATGTAGTATTACGTTATATCGTATGACGGTATGTAGTATTGCGTTATTCCGTATAACGTTATATAGTGATACGTTATAAAGTATGACGTCGTGTAGTATTACGTTATAACGTATGACGTTATGTATTATTATGATATAACGTATGACGTCATGTAGTATTACGTTATAACGTATGACGGTATGTAGTATTACGTTATTCCGTATAACGTTATATAGTGTTACTTTATGAAGTATGACGTTATGTTGTATTACGTTATAGCGTATGACGTTATGGAGCATTACGTTATAACGTATGAGGTCATGTGGTATTACATTAGTACGAATATCGTAATATTGTGTTACTTTATGACGTATGACGGTATGTAGTATTACGTTATTCCGTATAGCGTTATATAGTGTTACGTTATAAAGTATGACGTCGTGTAGTATTACGTTATAACGTATGACTTTATGGAGTATTACGTTATAACGTATGATGTCATGTGGTATTACCTTATTACGAATATCGTAATATTGTGTTGCTTTATGACGTATGACGTCATGTAGTATTACTTTGTGACGTATGACGTCATGTAGTATTACTTTATGACGTATGATTTCATGTAGTATTAGGTTACAACGTATGACGTTATGTATTATTACGATATAACGTATGACGTCATGTAGTACTACGTTATAACGTATGACGTCATGTAGTATTACGATATAACGTATGACGTTATGTAGTATTACGTTATAACGTATGAGGTCATGTGGTATTACGTTATTACGAATAACGTTATATTGTGTT
Source organism: Bombus terrestris (assembly GCF_910591885.1). Taxonomy (NCBI): domain Eukaryota; kingdom Metazoa; phylum Arthropoda; class Insecta; order Hymenoptera; family Apidae; genus Bombus; species Bombus terrestris. The sequence continues at coordinate 2,717,986 of NW_025963557.1, forward strand.
ACTTTATGACGTATGACGTCATGTAGTATTAGGTTACAACGTATGACGATTATGTAGTATTACGATATAACGTATGACGTCATGTGGTATTACGTTAATCTGAAATAACGTTATATTGTGTCACTTTATGACGTATGACGTCATGTAGTATTACGTTTTAACGTATGACGGTATGTAGTATTGCGTAATTCCGTATAACGTTATATAGTGTTACGTTATAAAGTATGACGTCGTGTAGTATTACGTTATAACGTATGACGTTATGTAGTATTACGTTATAACGTATGGCGTTATGCAGTATTACGATATAACGTATGACGTCATGTGGTATTACGTTATTGCGAATAACGTTATATTGTGTTACTTCATGATGTATGACGTCATGTAGTATTACGTTATAACGTATGACGGTATGTAGTATTACGTTATTCCGCATAACGTTGTATAGTGTTACTTTATTACGTATGACGTCATGTAGTATTACGTTATAACGTATGACGGTATGTAGTATTGCGTTATTCCGTACAACGTTATATAGTGTTACGTTATAAAGTATGACGTCATGTAGTATTACGTTTTAACGTATGACGGTATGTAGTATTGCGTTATTCCGTATAACGTTATATAGTATTACGTTATAAAGTATGACGTCGTGTAGTATTACGTTATAATGTATGACGTTATGTATTATTACGATATATCGTATGACGTCATGTAGTATTACTTTATGACGTATGACGTCATGTAGTATTAGGTTACAACGTATGACGTTATGTATTATTACGATATAACGTATGACGTTATGCAGTATTAGGTTATAACGTATGACGTCATGTAGTATTACGATATAACGTACAACGTTATGTCGTATTACGTTATAACGTATCATGCCATGTAGTATTACGTTATAACGTATGACGTTATGGAGCATTACGTTATAACGTATGAGGTCATGTGGTATTACGTTATTACGAATATCGTAATATTGTGATACTTTATGACGTATGACGCCATGTAGTATTACTTTATTACGTATGACGTCATGTAGTATTAGATTACAACGTATGACGTTATGTATTATTACGATATAACGTATGACGTTATGTAGTATTACGATATAACGTATGACGTTATGTAGTATTACGATATAACGGATGACGTTATGTAGTATTACGTTATAACGTATGACGTCATGTAGTATTACGTTATAACGTATGACGGTATGTAGTATTGCGTTATTCCGTATAACGTTATATAGTGTTACGTTATAAAGTATGACGTCATGTAGTATTACGTTATAACGTATGACGTCATGTAGTATTACGTTATATCGTATGACGGTATGTAGTATTGCGTTATTCCGTATAACGTTATATAGTGTTACGTTATAACGTATGACGTCATGTGGTATTACGTTAATGCGAATAACGTTATATTGTGTCACTTTATGACGTATGACGTCATGTAGTATTACGTTTTAACGTATGACGGTATGTAGTATTGCGTAATTCCGTATAACGTTATATAGTGTTACGTTATAAAGTATGACGTCGTGTAGTATTACGTTATAACGTATGACGTTATGTAGTATTACGATATAACGTATGACGTCATGTGGTATTACGTTATTGCGAATAACGTTATATTGTGTCACTTTATGACGTATGACGTCATGTAGTATTACGTTTTAACGTATGACGGTATGTAGTATTGCGTTATTCCGTATAACGTTATATAGTGTTACGTTATAAAGTATGACGTCGTGTAGTATTTCGTTATAACGTATGACGTTATGTATTATTACGATATAACGTATGACGTCATGTAGTATTACGTTATAACGTATGACGTCATGTAGTATTACGTTATAACGTATGGCGTTATGTAGTATTACGATATAACGTATGACGTCATGTGGTATTACGTTATAGCGAATAACGTTATATTGTGTTACTTTATGACGTATGACGTCATGTAGTATTACGTTATAACGTATGACGGTATGTAGTATTACGTTATTCCGCATAACGTTGTATAGTGTTACTTTATGAAGTATGACGTTATGTTGTATTACGTTATAACGTATGACGTCATGTAGTATTACGCTATAACGTATGGCGTTATGTAGTATTACGATATAACGTATGACGTCATGTGGTATTACGTTATTGCGAATAACGTTATACTGTGTTACTTCATGATGTATGACGTCATATAGTATTACGTTATAACGTATGACGGTATGTAGTATTACGTTATTCCGCATAACGATGTATAGTGTTACTTTATTACGTATGACGTCATGTAGTATTACGTTATAACGTATGACGGTATGTAGTATTACGATATAACCTATGACGTCATGTAGAATTACGTTATAACGTATGACGTCATGTAGTATTACGTTATAACGTATGACGTCGTGTAGTATTACGTTATAACGTATGACGTTATGTATTATTACGATATAACGTAATACGTTATGCAGAATTGGGTTATAACGTATGACGTCATGTAGTTTTGCGTTATAACGTATGACGTTACGTAGTATTACGTTATAACGTATGATGTTATGGAGTATTACGTTATAACGTATGACGTCATGTGGTAGTACGTTATTACGAATAACGTTATATTGTGTTACTTTATGACGTATGACGTCATGTAGTTTTGCGTTATAACGTATGACGTTATGTAGTATTACGATATAACGTATGACGTCATGTGGTATTACGTTATTGCGAATAACGTTATATTGTGTCACTTTATGACGTATGACGTCATGTAGTATTACGTTTTAACGTATGACGGTATGTAGTATTGCGTTATTCCGTATAACGTTATATAGTGTTACGTTATAAAGTATGACGTCGTGTAGTATTACGTTATAACGTATGACGTTATGTATTACTACGATATAACGTATGACGTCATGTAGTATTACGTTATAACGTATGACGTCATGTAGTATTACATTATAACGTATGACGGTATGTAGTATTGCGTTATTCCGTATAAAGTTATATAGTGTTACGTTATAAAGTATGACGTCATGTAGTATTACGTTATAACGTATGACGTGATGTGGTATTACGTTATTACGAATAACGTTATATTGTGTTACTTTATAACGTATGACGTCATGTAGTATTACGTTATAACGTATGGCGTTATGTAGTATTACGATATAACGTATGACGTCATGTGGTATTACGTTATTGCGAATAACGTTATATTGTGTTACTTTATGACGTATGACGTCATGTAGTATTACGTTATAACGTATGACGGTATGTAGTATTACGTTATTCCGCATAACGTTGTATAGTGTTACTTTATGAAGTATGACGTTATGTTGTATTACGTTGTAACGTATGACGTCATGTAGTATTACGTTATAACGTATGGCGTTATGTAGTATTACGATATAACGTATGACGTCATGTGGTATTACGTTATTGCGAATAACGTTATATTGTGTTACTTCATGATGTATGACGTCATGTAGTATTACGTTATAACGTATGACGGTATGTAGTATTACGTTATTCCGCATAACGTTGTATAGTGTTACTTTATTACGTATGACGTCATGTAGTATTAGATTACAACGTATGACGTTATGTATTATTACGATATAACGTATGACGTTATGTAGTATTACGATATAACGTATGACGTTATGTAGTATTACGATATAACGTATGACGTTATGTAGTATTACGTTATAACGTATGACGTCATGTAGTATTACGTTATAACGTATGACGATTATGTATTATTACGATATAACGTATGACGTTATGCAGTATTAGGTTATAACGTATGACGTCATGTAGTTTTGCGAGATAACGTATGACGTTATGTATTATTACGATATAACGTATGACGTCATGTGGTATTACGTTAATGCGAATAACGTTATATTGTGTCACTTTATGACGTATGACGTCATGTAGTATTACGTTTTAACGTATGACGGTATGTAGTATTGCGTAATTCCGTATAACGTTATATAGTGTTACGTTATAAAGTATGACGTCGTGTAGTATTACGTTATAACGTATGACGTTATGTAGTATTACGATATAACGTATGACGTCATGTGGTATTACGTTATTGCGAATAACGTTATATTGTGTCACTTTATGACGTATGACGTCATGTAGTATTACGTTTTAACGTATGACGGTATGTAGTATTGCGTTATTCCGTATAACGTTATATAGTGTTACGTTATAAAGTATGACGTCGTGTAGTATTACGTTATAACGTATGACGTTATGTATTATTACGATATAACGTATGACGTCATGTAGTATTACGTTATAACGTATGACGTTATGTAGTATTACGTTATAACGTATGGCGTTATGTAGTATTACGATATAACGTATGACGTAATGTGGTATTACGTTATTGCGAATAACGTTATATTGTGTTACTTTATGACGTATGACGTCATGTAGTATTACGTTATAACGTATGACGGTATGTAGTATTACGCTATTCCGCATAACGTTGTATAGTGTTACTTTATGAAGTATGACGTTATGTTGTATTACGTTATAACGTATGACGTCATGTAGTATTACGTTATAACGTATGGCGTTATGTAGTATTACGATATAACGTATGACGTCATGTGGTATTACGTTATTGCGAATAACGTTATATTGTGTTACTTCATGATGTATGACGTCATGTAGTATTACGTTATAACGTATGACGGTATGCAGTATTACGTTATTCCGCATAACGTTGTATAGTGTTACTTTATTACGTATGACGTCATGTAGTATTACGTTATAACGTATGACGGTATGTAGTATTACGATATAACCTATGACGTCATGTAGTATTACGTTATAACGTATGACGTCATGTAGTATTACGTTATAACGTATGACGTCGTGTAGTATTACGTTATAACGTATGACGTTATGTATTATTACGATATAACGTAATACGTTATGCAGAATTGGGTTATAACGTATGACGTCATGTAGTTTTGCGTTATAACGTATGACGTTACGTAGTATTACGTTATAACGTATGATGTTATGGAGTATTACGTTATAACGTATGACGTCATGTGGTAGTACGTTATTACGAATAACGTTATATTGTGTTACTTTATGACGTATGACGTCATGTAGTTTTGCGTTATAACGTATGACGTTATGTAGTATTACGATATAACGTATGACGTCATGTGGTATTACGTTATTGCGAATAACGTTATATTGTGTCACTTTATGACGTATGACGTCATGTAGTATTACGTTTTAACGTATGACGGTATGTAGTATTGCGTTATTCCGTATAACGTTATATAGTGTTACGTTATAAAGTATGACGTCGTGTAGTATTACGTTATAACGTATGACGTTATGTATTATTACGATATAACGTATGACGTCATGTAGTATTACGTTATAACGTATGGCGTCATGTGGTATTACGTTATTACGAATAACGTTATATTGTGTTACTTTATAACGTATGACGTCATGTAGTATTACGTTATAACGTATGGCGTTATGTAGTATTACGATATAACGTATGGCGTCATGTGGTATTACGTTATTGCGAATAACGTTATATTGTGTTACTTTATGACGTATGACGTCATGTAGTATTACGTTATAACGTATGACGGTATGTAGTATTACGTTATTCCGCATAACGTTGTATAGTGTTACTTTATGAAGTATGACGTTATGTTGTATTACGTTGTAACGTATGACGTCATGTAGTATTACGTTATAACGTATGGCGTTATGTAGTATTACGATATAACGTATGACGTCATGTGGTATTACGTTATTGCGAATAACGTTATATTGTGTTACTTCATGATGTATGACGTCATGTAGTATTACGTTATAACGTATGACGGTATGTGGTATTACGTTATTCCGCATAACGTTGTATAGTGTTACTTTATTACGTATGACGTCATGTAGTATTACGTTATAGCGTATGACGGTATGTAGTATTACGATATAACCTATGACGTCATGTAGTATTACGATATAACGTACAACGTTATATAGAATAACGATATAACGCATGACGTCATGTGGTGTTACGTAATTGCGAATAACGTTATATTGTGTTACTTTATGACGTATGACGTCATATAGTATTACTTTATGACGTATGACGTCATGTAGTATTAGATTACAACGTATGACGTTATGTATTATTACGATATAACGTATGACGTTATGTAGTATTACGATATAACGTATGACGTTATGTAGAATTTCGATATAACGTATGACGTCATGTGGTGTTACGTAATTGCAAATAACGTTATATTGTGTTACTTTATGACGTATGACGTCATGTAGTATTAGATTACAACGTATGACGTTATGTATTATTACGATACAACGTATGACGTTATATATTATTACGATGTAACGTATGACGTTATGCAGTATTAGGCTATAACGTATGACGTCATGTGGTATTACGTTATTACGAATAACGTTATATTGTGTTACTTTATGTAGTGTGACTTATGAAGTATGACGTGATGTAGCATTTCTTTACAATGTATGACGTTATGTAGCATTACGGTATTACGAATAACGTGGTACTGTGCTACTTTATAACGTATGACGTTATAAAGTGTTACGTTATAACGTATGACGTCGTGTAGTATTACGTTATAACGTATGACGTTATGTATTATTACGATATAACGTAATACGTTATGCAGAATTGGGTTATAACGTATGACGTCATGTAGTTTTGCGTTATAACGTATGACGTTACGTAGTATTACGTTATAACGTATGATGTTATGTAGTATTACGATATAACGTATGACGTCATGTGGTATTACGTTATTGCGAATAACGTTATATTGTGTCACTTTATGACGTATGACGTCATGTAGTATTACGTTTTAACGTATGACGGTATGTAGTATTGCGTTATAACGTATGATGTTATGGAGTATTACGTTATAACGTATGACGTCATGTGGTAGTACGTTATTACGAATAACGTTATATTGTGTTACTTTATGACGTATGACGTCATGTAGTATTAGGTTACAACGTATGACGTTATGTATTATTACGATATAACGTATGACGTTATGCAGTATTAGGTTATAACGTATGACGTCATGTAGTTTTGCGTTATAACGTATGACGTTATGTAGTATTACGATATAACGTATGACGTCATGTGGTATTACGTTATTGCGAATAACGTTATATTGTGTCACTTTATGACGTATGACGTCATGTAGTATTACGTTTTAACGTATGACGTGATGTAGCATTTCTTTATAATGTATGACGTTATGTAGCATTACGGTATTACGAATAACGTTGTACTGTGCTACTTTATAACGTATGACGTTATAAAGTGTTACGTTATAACGTATGACGTCGTGTAGTATTACGTTATGACGTATGACGTTATGTATTATTACGATATAACGTAATACGTTATGCAGAATTGGGTTATAACGTATGACGTCATGTAGTTTTGCGTTATAACGTATGACGTTATGTAGTATTACGATATAACGTATGACGTCATGTGGTATTACGTTATTGCGAATAACGTTATATTGTGTTACTTTATGACGTATGACGTCATGTAGTATTAGGTTACAACGTATGACGTTATGTATTATTACGATATAACGTAATACGTTATGCAGAATTGGGTTATAACGTATGACGTCATGTAGTTTTGCGTTATAACGTATGACGTTACGTAGTATTACGTTATAACGTATGATGTTATGGAGTATTACGTTATAACGTATGACGTCATGTGGTAGTACTTTATTACGAATAACGTTATATTGTGTTACTTTATGACGTATGACGTCATGTAGTATTAGGTTACAACGTATGACGCTATGTATTATTACGATATAACGTATGACGGTATGTATTATTGCGTTATTCCGTATAACGTTATATAGTGTTACGTTATAAAGTATGACGTCATGTAGTATTACGTTTTAACGTATGGCGTTATGTATTATTACGATATAACGTAATACGTTATGCAGAATTGGGTTATAACGTATGACGTCATGTAGTTTTGCGTTATAACGTATGACGTTACGTAGTATTACGTTATAACGTATGATGTTATGGAGTATTACGTTATAACGTATGACGTCATGTGGTATTACGTTATTGCGAATAACGTTATATTGTGTCACTTTATGACGTATGACGTCATGTAGTATTACGTTTTAACGTATGACGGTATGTAGTATTGCGTTATTCCGTATAACGTTATATAGTGTTACGTTATAAAGTATGACGTCGTGTAGTATTACGTTATAACGTATGACGTTATGTATTATTATGATATAACGTATGACGTCATGTAGTATTACGTTATAACGTATGACGGTATGTAGTATTACGTTATTCCGTATAACGTTATATAGTGTTACTTTATGAAGTATGACGTTATGTTGTATTACGTTATAGCGTATGACGTTATGGAGCATTACGTTATAACGTATGAGGTCATGTGGTATTACATTAGTACGAATATCGTAATATTGTGTTACTTTATGACGTATGACGGTATGTAGTATTACGTTATTCCGTATAGCGTTATATAGTGTTACGTTATAAAGTATGACGTCGTGTAGTATTACGTTATAACGTATGACTTTATGGAGTATTACGTTATAACGTATGATGTCATGTGGTATTACGTTATTACGAATATCGTAATATTGTGTTGCTTTATGACGTATGACGTCATGTAGTATTACTTTGTGACGTATGACGTCATGTAGTATTACTTTATGACGTATGATTTCATGTAGTATTAGGTTACAACGTATGACGTTATGTATTATTACGATATAACGTATGACGTCATGTAGTACTACGTTATAACGTATGACGTCATGTAGTATTACGATATAACGTATGACGTTATGTAGTATTACGTTATAACGTATGAGGTCATGTGGTATTACGTTATTACGAATAACGTTATATTGTGTTACTTTATGACGTATGACGTCATGTAGTATTAGGTTACAACGTATGACGATTATGTAGTATTACGTTATAACGTATGACGTCATGTGGTATTACGTTAATGTGAAATAACGTTATATTGTGTCACTTTATGACGTATGACGTCATGTAGTATTACGTTTTAACGTATGACGGTATGTAGTATTGCGTAATTCCGTATAACGTTATATAGTGTTACGTTATAAAGTATGACGTCGTGTAGTATTACGTTATAACGTATGACGTTATGTAGTATTACGATATAACGTATGACGTCATGTGGTATTACGTTATTGCGAATAACGTTATATTGTGTCACTTTATGACGTATGACGTCATGTAGTATTACGTTTTAACGTATGACGGTATGTAGTATTGCGTTATTCCGTATAACGTTATATAGTGATACGTTATGTAGTATTACGATATAACGTATGACGTTATGTAGTATTACGTTATAACGTATGACGTCATGTAGTATTACGTTATAACGTATGGCGTTATGCAGTATTACGATATAACGTATGACGTCATGTGGTATTACGTTATTGCGAATAACGTTATATTGTGTTACTTCATGATGTATGACGTCATGTAGTATTACGTTATAACGTATGACGGTATGTAGTATTACGTTATTCCGCATAACGTTGTATAGTGTTACTTTATTACGTATGACGTCATGTAGTATTACGTTATAACGTATGACGGTATGTAGTATTGCGTTATTCCGTACAACGTTATATAGTGTTACGTTATAAAGTATGACGTCATGTAGTATTACGTTTTAACGTATGACGGTATGTAGTATTGCGCTATTCCGTATAACGTTATATAGTATTACGTTATAAAGTATGACGTCGTGTAGTATTACGTTATAATGTATGACGTTATGTATTATTACGATATATCGTATGACGTCATGTAGTATTACTTTATGACGTATGACGTCATGTAGTATTAGGTTACAACGTATGACGTTATGTATTATTACGATATAACGTATGACGTTATGCAGTATTAGGTTATAACGTATGACGTCATGTAGTATTACGATATAACGTACAACGTTATGTCGTATTACGTTATAACGTATCATGCCATGTAGTATTACGTTATAACGTATGACGTTATGGAGCATTACGTTATAACGTATGAGGTCATGTGGTATTACGTTATTACGAATATCGTAATATTGTGATACTTTATGACGTATGACGCCATGTAGTATTACTTTATTACGTATGACGTCATGTAGTATTAGATTACAACGTATGACGTTATGTATTATTACGATATAACGTATGACGTTATGTAGTATTACGATATAACGTATGACGTTATGTAGTATTACGATATAACGTATGACGTTATGTAGTATTACGTTATAACGTATGACGTCATGTAGTATTACGTTATAACGTATGACGGTATGTAGTATTGCGTTATTCCGTATATCGTTATATAGTGTTACGTTATAAAGTATGACGTCATGTAGTATTACGTTATAACGTATGACGTCATGTAGTATTACGTTATATCGTATGACGGTATGTAGTATTGCGTTATTCCGTATAACGTTATATAGTGTTACGTTATAAAGTATGACGTCGTGTAGTATTACGTTATAACGTATGACGTTATGTATTATTATGATATAACGTATGACGTCATGTAGTATTACGTTATAACGTATGACGGTATGTAGTATTACGTTATTCCGTATAACGTTATATAGTGTTACTTTATGAAGTATGACGTTATGTTGTATTACGTTATAGCGTATGACGTTATGGAGCATTACGTTATAACGTATGAGGTCATGTGGTATTACATTAGTACGAATATCGTAATATTGTGTTACTTTATGACGTATGACGGTATGTAGTATTACGTTATTCCGTATAGCGTTATATAGTGTTACGTTATAAAGTATGACGTCGTGTAGTATTACGTTATAACGTATGACTTTATGGAGTATTACGTTATAACGTATGATGTCATGTGGTATTACCTTATTACGAATATCGTAATATTGTGTTGCTTTATGACGTATGACGTCATGTAGTATTACTTTGTGACGTATGACGTCATGTAGTATTACTTTATGACGTATGATTTCATGTAGTATTAGGTTACAACGTATGACGTTATGTATTATTACGATATAACGTATGACGTCATGTAGTACTACGTTATAACGTATGACGTCATGTAGTATTACGATATAACGTATGACGTTATGTAGTATTACGTTATAACGTATGAGGTCATGTGGTATTACGTTATTACGAATAACGTTATATTGTGTTACTTTATGACGTATGACGTCATGTAGTATTAGGTTACAACGTATGACGATTATGTAGTATTACGATATAACGTATGACGTCATGTGGTATTACGTTAATCTGAAATAACGTTATATTGTGTCACTTTATGACGTATGACGTCATGTAGTATTACGTTTTAACGTATGACGGTATGTAGTATTGCGTTATTCCGTATAACGTTATATAGTGTTACGTTATAAAGTATGACGTCGTGTAGTATTACGTTATAACGTATGACGTTATGTAGTATTACGATATAACGTATGACGTCATGTGGTATTACGTTATTGCGAATAACGTTATATTGTGTCACTTTATGACGTATGACGTCATGTAGTATTACGTTTTAACGTATGACGGTATGTAGTATTGCGTTATTCCGTATAACGTTATATAGTGTTACGTTATGAAGTATGACGTTATGTTGTATTACGTTATAACGTATGACGTCATGTAGTATTACGTTATAACGTATGGCGTTATGCAGTATTACGATATAACGTATGACGTCATGTGGTATTACGTTATTGCGAATAACGTTATATTGTGTTACTTCATGATGTATGACGTCATGTAGTATTACGTTATAACGTATGACGGTATGTAGTATTACGTTATTCCGCATAACGTTGTATAGTGTTACTTTATTACGTATGACGTCATGTAGTATTACGTTATAACGTATGACGGTATGTAGTATTGCGTTATTCCGTACAACGTTATATAGTGTTACGTTATAAAGTATGACGTCATGTAGTATTACGTTTTAACGTATGACGGTATGTAGTATTGCGTTATTCCGTATAACGTTATATAGTATTACGTTATAAAGTATGACGTCGTGTAGTATTACGTTATAATGTATGACGTTATGGAGCATTACGTTATAACGTATGAGGTCATGTGGTATTACGTTATTACGAATATCGTAATATTGTGATACTTTATGACGTATGACGCCATGTAGTATTACTTTATTACGTATGACGTCATGTAGTAGTAGATTACAACGTATGACGTTATGTATTATTACGATATAACGTATGACGTTATGTATTATTACGATATATCGTATGACGTCATGTAGTATTACTTTATGACGTATGACGTCATGTAGTATTAGGTTACAACGTATGACGTTATGTATTATTACGATATAACGTATGACGTTATGCAGTATTAGGTTATAACGTATGACGTCATGTAGTATTACGATATAACGTACAACGTTATGTCGTATTACGTTATAACGTATCATGCCATGTAGTATTACGTTATAACGTATGACGTTATGGAGCATTACGTTATAACGTATGAGGTCATGTGGTATTACGTTATTACGAATATCGTAATATTGTGATACTTTATGACGTATGACGCCATGTAGTATTACTTTATTACGTATGACGTCATGTAGTATTAGATTACAACGTATGACGTTATGTATTATTACGATATAACGTATGACGTTATGTAGTATTACGATATAACGTATGACGTTATGTAGTATTACGATATAACGGATGACGTTATGTAGTATTACGTTATAACGTATGACGTCATGTAGTATTACGTTATAACGTATGACGGTATGTAGTATTGCGTTATTCCGTATAACGTTATATAGTGTTACGTTATAAAGTATGACGTCATGTAGTATTACGTTATAACGTATGACGTCATGTAGTATTACGTTATATCGTATGACGGTATGTAGTATTGCGTTATTCCGTATAACGTTATATAGTATTACGATATAACGTATGACGTCATGTGGTATTACGTTATTGCGAATAACGTTATATTGTGTCACTTTATGACGTATGACGTCATGTAGTATTACGTTTTAACGTATGACGGTATGTAGTATTGCGTTATTCCGTATAACGTTATATAGTGTTACGTTATAAAGTATGACGTCGTGTAGTATTTCGTTATAACGTATGACGTTATGTATTATTACGATATAACGTATGACGTCATGTAGTATTACGTTATAACGTATGACGTCATGTAGTATTACGTTATAACGTATGGCGTTATGTAGTATTACGATATAACGTATGACGTCATGTGGTATTACGTTATAGCGAATAACGTTATATTGTGTTACTTTATGACGTATGACGTCATGTAGTATTACGTTATAACGTATGACGGTATGTAGTATTACGTTATTCCGCATAACGTTGTATAGTGTTACTTTATGAAGTATGACGTTATGTTGTATTACGTTATAACGTATGACGTCATGTAGTATTACGCTATAACGTATGGCGTTATGTAGTATTACGATATAACGTATGACGTCATGTGGTATTACGTTATTGCGAATAACGTTATACTGTGTTACTTCATGATGTATGACGTCATGTAGTATTACGTTATAACGTATGACGGTATGTAGTATTACGTTATTCCGCATAACGATGTATAGTGTTACTTTATTACGTATGACGTCATGTAGTATTACGTTATAACGTATGACGGTATGTAGTATTACGATATAACCTATGACGTCATGTAGAATTACGTTATAACGTATGACGTCATGTAGTATTACGTTATAACGTATGACGTCGTGTAGTATTACGTTATAACGTATGACGTTATGTATTATTACGATATAACGTAATACGTTATGCAGAATTGGGTTATAACGTATGACGTCATGTAGTTTTGCGTTATAACGTATTACGTTACGTAGTATTACGTTATAACGTATGATGTTATGGAGTATTACGTTATAACGTATGACGTCATGTGGTAGTACGTTATTACGAATAACGTTATATTGTGTTACTTTATGACGTATGACGTCATGTAGTTTTGCGTTATAACGTATGACGTTATGTAGTATTACGATATAACGTATGACGTCATGTGGTATTACGTTATTGCGAATAACGTTATATTGTGTCACTTTATGACGTATGACGTCATGTAGTATTACGTTTTAACGTATGACGGTATGTAGTATTGCGTTATTCCGTATAACGTTATATAGTGTTACGTTATAAAGTATGACGTCGTGTAGTATTACGTTATAACGTATGACGTTATGTATTACTACGATATAACGTATGACGTCATGTAGTATTACGTTATAACGTATGACGTCATGTAGTATTACGTTATAACGTATGACGGTATGTAGTATTGCGTTATTCCGTATAAAGTTATATAGTGTTACGTTATAAAGTATGACGTCATGTAGTATTACGTTATAACGTATGACGTGATGTGGTATTACGTTATTACGAATAACGTTATATTGTGTTACTTTATAACGTATGACGTCATGTAGTATTACGTTATAACGTATGGCGTTATGTAGTATTACGATATAACGTATGACGTCATGTGGTATTACGTTATTGCGAATAACGTTATATTGTGTTACTTTATGACGTATGACGTCATGTAGTATTACGTTATAACGTATGACGGTATGTAGTATTACGTTATTCCGCATAACGTTATATAGTGTTACTTTATGAAGTATGACGTTATGTTGTATTACGTTATAACGTATGACGTCATGTAGTATTACGTTATAACGTATGGCGTTATGTAGTATTACGATATAACGTATGACGTCATGTGGTATTACGTTATTGCGAATAACGTTATATTGTGTTACTTCATGATGTATGACGTCATGTAGTATTACGTTATAACGTATGACGGTATGTAGTATTACGTTATTCCGCATAACGTTGTATAGTGTTACTTTATTACGTATGACGTCATGTAGTATTAGATTACAACGTATGACGTTATGTATTATTACGATATAACGTATGACGTTATGTAGTATTACGATATAACGTATGACGTTATGTAGTATTACGATATAACGTATGACGTTATGTAGTATTACGTTATAACGTATGACGTCATGTAGTATTACGTTATAACGTATGACGATTATGTATTATTACGATATAACGTATGACGTTATGCAGTATTAGGTTATAACGTATGACGTCATGTAGTTTTGCGAGATAACGTATGACGTTATGTATTATTACGATATAACGTATGACGTCATGTGGTATTACGTTAATGCGAATAACGTTATATTGTGTCACTTTATGACGTATGACGTCATGTAGTATTACGTTTTAACGTATGACGGTATGTAGTATTGCGTAATTCCGTATAACGTTATATAGTGTTACGTTATAAAGTATGACGTCGTGTAGTATTACGTTATAACGTATGACGTTATGTAGTATTACGATATAACGTATGACGTCATGTGGTATTACGTTATTGCGAATAACGTTATATTGTGTCACTTTATGACGTATGACGTCATGTAGTATTACGTTTTAACGTATGACGGTATGTAGTATTGCGTTATTCCGTATAACGTTATATAGTGTTACGTTATAAAGTATGACGTCGTGTAGTATTACGTTATAACGTATGACGTTATGTATTATTACGATATAACGTATGACGTCATGTAGTATTACGTTATAACGTATGACGTCATGTAGTATTACGTTATAACGTATGGCGTTATGTAGTATTACGATATAACGTATGACGTAATGTGGTATTACGTTATTGCGAATAACGTTATATTGTGTTACTTTATGACGTATGACGTCATGTAGTATTACGTTATAACGTATGACGGTATGTAGTATTACGCTATTCCGCATAACGCTGTATAGTGTTACTTTATGAAGTATGACGTTATGTTGTATTACGTTATAACGTATGACGTCATGTAGTATTACGTTATAACGTATGGCGTTATGTAGTATTACGATATAACGTATGACGTCATGTGGTATTACGTTATTGCGAATAACGTTATATTGTGTTACTTCATGATGTATGACGTCATGTAGTATTACGTTATAACGTATGACGGTATGTAGTATTACGTTATTCCGCATAACGTTGTATAGTGTTACTTTATTACGTATGACGTCATGTAGTATTAGATTACAACGTATGACGTTATGTATTATTACGATATAACGTATGACGTTATGTAGTATTACGATATAACGTATGACGTTATGTAGTATTACGATATAACGTATGACGTTATGTAGTATTACGTTATAACGTATGACGTCATGTAGTATTACGTTATAACGTATGACGATTATGTATTATTACGATATAACGTATGACGTTATGCAGTATTAGGTTATAACGTATGACGTCATGTAGTTTTGCGAGATAACGTATGACGTTATGTATTATTACGATATAACGTATGACGTCATGTGGTATTACGTTAATGCGAATAACGTTATATTGTGTCACTTTATGACGTATGACGTCATGTAGTATTACGTTTTAACGTATGACGGTATGTAGTATTGCGTAATTCCGTATAACGTTATATAGTGTTACGTTATAAAGTATGACGTCGTGTAGTATTACGTTATAACGTATGACGTTATGTAGTATTACGATATAACGTATGACGTCATGTGGTATTACGTTATTGCGAATAACGTTATATTGTGTCACTTTATGACGTATGACGTCATGTAGTATTACGTTTTAACGTATGACGGTATGTAGTATTGCGTTATTCCGTATAACGTTATATAGTGTTACGTTATAAAGTATGACGTCGTGTAGTATTACGTTATAACGTATGACGTTATGTATTATTACGATATAACGTATGACGTCATGTAGTATTACGTTATAACGTATGACGGTATGTAGTATTACGTTATTCCGTATAACGTTATATAGTGTTACTTTATGAAGTATGACGTTATGTTGTATTACGTTATAGCGTATGACGTTATGGAGCATTACGTTATAACGTATGAGGTCATGTGCTATTACATTAGTAAGAATATCGTAATATTGTGTTACTTTATGACGTATGAGGTCATGTAGTATTACTTTATGACGTATAACGTCATGTAGTATTAGGTTACAACGTATGACGTTATGTATTATTACGATATAACTTATGACATCATGTAGTACTACGTTATAACGTATGACGTCATGTAGTATTACGATATAACGTACAACGTTATGTCGTATTACGTTATAACGTATCATGTCATGTAGTATTACGTTATAACGTATGACGTTATGGAGTATTACGTTATAACGTATGAGGTCATGTGGTATTACGTTATTACGAATATCGTAATATTGTGATACTTTATGACGTATGACGCCATGTAGTATTACTTTATTACGTATGACGTCATGTAGTATTAGATTACAACGTATGACGTTATGTATTATTACGATATAACGTATGACGTCATGTAGTATTAGGTTACAACGTATGACGTTATGTATTATTACGATATAACGTATAACGTCATGTAGTATTACGATATAACGTACAACGTTATAGAGAATTACGATATAACGCACAACGTTATGTCGTATTACGTTATAACGTATCATGTCATGTAGCATTACGTTATAACGTATGACTTTATGGAGTATTACGTTATAACGTATGACGTCATGTGGTGTTACGTTATTGCGAATAACGTTATATTGTGTTACTTTATGACGTATGACGTCATGTAGTATTACGTTATAACGTATGACGGTATGTAGTATTACGTTATTCCGTATAACGTTATATAGTGTTACTTTATGAAGTATGACGTTATGTTGTATTACGTTATAACGTATGACTTTATGGAGTATTACGTTATAACGTATGATGTCATGTGGTATTACGTTATTACGAATATCGTAATATTGTGTTACTTTATGACGTATGTGACGTCATGTAGTATTACTTTATGATGTATGACGTCATGTAGTACTACGTTATAACGTATGACGTCATGTAGTATTACGATATAACGTACAACGTTATGTCGTATTACGTTATAACGTATCATGTCATGTAGTATTACGTTATAACGTATGAGGTCATGTGGTGTTACGTAATTGCGAATAACGTTATATTGTGTTACTTTATGACGTATGACGTCATGTAGTATTAGGTTACAACGTATGACGTTATGTATTATTACGATATAACGTATGACGTCATGTGGTATTACGTTATTGCGAATAACGTTATATTGTGTTACTTTATGACGTATGACGTCATGTAGTATTACGTTATAACGTATGACGGTATGTAGTATTACGTTATTCCGCATAACGTTGTATAGTGTTACTTTATGAAGTATGACGTTATGTTGTATTACGTTGTAACGTATGACGTCATGTAGTATTACGTTATAACGTATGGCGTTATGTAGTATTACGATATAACGTATGACGTCATGTGGTATTACGTTATTGCGAATAACGTTATATTGTGTTACTTCATGATGTATGACGTCATGTAGTATTACGTTATAACGTATGACGGTATGTAGTATTACGTTATTCCGCATAACGTTGTATAGTGTTACTTTATTACGTATGACGTCATGTAGTATTACGTTATAACGTATGACGGTATGTAGTATTACGATATAACCTATGACGTCATGTAGTATTACGTTATAACGTATGGCGTTATGTAGTATTACGATATAACGTATGACGTAATGTGGTATTACGTTATTGCGAATAACGTTATATTGTGTTACTTTATGACGTATGACGTCATGTAGTATTACGTTATAACGTATGACGGTATGTAGTATTACGCTATTCCGCATAACGTTGTATAGTGTTACTTTATGAAGTATGACGTTATGTTGTATTACGTTATAACGTATGACGTCATGTAGTATTACGTTATAACGTATGGCGTTATGTAGTATTACGATATAACGTATGACGTCATGTGGTATTACGTTATTGCGAATAACGTTATATTGTGTTACTTCATGATGTATGACGTCATGTAGTATTACGTTATAACGTATGACGGTATGCAGTATTACGTTATTCCGCATAACGTTGTATAGTGTTACTTTATTACGTATGACGTCATGTAGTATTACGTTATAACGTATGACGGTATGTAGTATTACGATATAACCTATGACGTCATGTAGTATTACGTTATAACGTATGACGTCATGTAGTATTACGTTATAACGTATGACGTCGTGTAGTATTACGTTATAACGTATGACGTTATGTATTATTACGATATAACGTAATACGTTATGCAGAATTGGGTTACAACGTATGACGTCATGTAGTTTTGCGTTATAACGTATGACGTTACGTAGTATTACGTTATAACGTATGATGTTATGGAGTATTACGTTATAACGTATGACGGTATGTAGTATTGCGTTATTCCGTATAAAGTTATATAGTGTTACGTTATAAAGTATGACGTCATGTAGTATTACGTTATAACGTATGACGTGATGTGGTATTACGTTATTACGAATAACGTTATATTGTGTTACTTTATAACGTATGACGTCATGTAGTATTACGTTATAACGTATGGCGTTAAGTAGTATTACGATATAACGTATGACGTCATGTGGTATTACGTTATTGCGAATAACGTTATATTGTGTTACTTTATGACGTATGACGTCATGTAGTATTACGTTATAACGTATGACGGTATGTAGTATTACGTTATTCCGCATAACGTTGTATAGTGTTACTTTATGAAGTATGACGTTATGTTGTATTACGTTGTAACGTATGACGTCATGTAGTATTACGTTATAACGTATGGCGTTATGTAGTATTACGATATAACGTATGACGTCATGTGGTATTACGTTATTGCGAATAACGTTATATTGTGTTACTTCATGATGTATGACGTCATGTAGTATTACGTTATAACGTATGACGGTATGTAGTATTACGTTATTCCGCATAACGTTGTATAGTGTTACTTTATTACGTATGACGTCATGTAGTATTAGATTACAACGTATGACGTTATGTATTATTACGATATAACGTATGACGTTATGTAGTATTACGATATAACGTATGACGTTATGTAGTATTACGATATAACGTATGACGTTATGTAGTATTACGTTATAACGTATGACGTCATGTAGTATTACGTTATAACGTATGACGATTATGTATTATTACGATATAACGTATGACGTTATGCAGTATTAGGTTATAACGTATGACGTCATGTAGTTTTGCGAGATAACGTATGACGTTATGTATTATTACGATATAACGTATGACGTCATGTGGTATTACGTTAATGCGAATAACGTTATATTGTGTCACTTTATGACGTATGACGTCATGTAGTATTACGTTTTAACGTATGACGGTATGTAGTATTGCGTAATTCCGTATAACGTTATATAGTGTTACGTTATAATGTATGACGTCGTGTAGTATTACGTTATAACGTATGACGTTATGTAGTATTACGATATAACGTATGACGTCATGTGGTATTACGTTATTGCGAATAACGTTATATTGTGTCACTTTATGACGTATGACGTCATGTAGTATTACGTTTTAACGTATGACGGTATGTAGTATTGCGTTATTCCGTATAACGTTATATAGTGTTACGTTATAAAGTATGACGTCGTGTAGTATTACGTTATAACGTATGACGTTATGTATTATTACGATATAACGTATGACGTCATGTAGTATTACGTTATAACGTATGACGTCATGTAGTATTACGTTATAACGTATGGCGTTATGTAGTATTACGATATAACGTATGACGTAATGTGGTATTACGTTATTGCGAATAACGTTATATTGTGTTACTTTATGACGTATGACGTCATGTAGTATTACGTTATAACGTATGACGGTATGTAGTATTACGCTATTCCGCATAACG
Organism: Bombus terrestris; assembly: GCF_910591885.1. Classification (NCBI taxonomy): domain Eukaryota; kingdom Metazoa; phylum Arthropoda; class Insecta; order Hymenoptera; family Apidae; genus Bombus; species Bombus terrestris. The sequence continues at coordinate 2,739,105 of NW_025963557.1, forward strand.
TTGTATAGTGTTACTTTATGAAGTATGACGTTATGTTGTATTACGTTATAACGTATGACGTCATGTAGTATTACGTTATAACGTATGGCGTTATGTAGTATTACGATATAACGTCTGACGTCATGTGGTATTACGTTATTGCGAATAACGTTATATTGTGTTACTTCATGATGTATGACGTCATGTAGTATTACGTTATAACGTATGACGGTATGCAGTATTACGTTATTCCGCATAACGTTGTATAGTGTTACTTTATTACGTATGACGTCATGTAGTATTACGTTATAACGTATGACGGTATGTAGTATTACGATATAACCTATGACGTCATGTAGTATTACGTTATAACGTATGACGTCATGTAGTATTACGTTATAACGTATGACGTCGTGTAGTATTACGTTATAACGTATGACGTTATGTATTATTACGATATAACGTAATACGTTATGCAGAATTGGGTTATAACGTATGACGTCATGTAGTTTTGCGTTATAACGTATGACGTTACGTAGTATTACGTTATAACGTATGATGTTATGGAGTATTACGTTATAACGTATGACGTCATGTGGTAGTACGTTATTACGAATAACGTTATATTGTGTTACTTTATGACGTATGACGTCATGTAGTTTTGCGTTATAACGTATGACGTTATGTAGTATTACGATATAACGTATGACGTCATGTGGTATTACGTTATTGCGAATAACGTTATATTGTGTCACTTTATGACGTATGACGTCATGTAGTATTACGTTTTAACGTATGACGGTATGTAGTATTGCGTTATTCCGTATAACGTTATATAGTGTTACGTTATAAAGTATGACGTCGTGTAGTATTACGTTATAACGTATGACGTTATGTATTATTACGATATAACGTATGACGTCATGTAGTATTACGTTATAACGTATGACGTCATGTAGTATTACGTTATAACGTATGACGGTATGTAGTATTGCGTTATTCCGTATAAAGTTATATAGTGTTACGTTATAAAGTATGACGTCATGTAGTATTACGTTATAACATATGACGTGATGTGGTATTACGTTATTACGAATAACGTTATATTGTGTTACTTTATAACGTATGACGTCATGTAGTATTACGTTATAACGTATGGCGTTATGTAGTATTACGATATAACGTATGGCGTCATGTGGTATTACGTTATTGCGAATAACGTTATATTGTGTTACTTTATGACGTATGACGTCATGTAGTATTACGTTATAACGTATGACGGTATGCAGTATTACGTTATTCCGCATAACGTTGTATAGTGTTACTTTATTACGTATGACGTCATGTAGTATTACGTTATAACGTATGACGGTATGTAGTATTACGATATAACCTATGACGTCATGTAGTATTACGTTATAACGTATGACGTCATGTAGTATTACGTTATAACGTATGACGTCGTGTAGTATTACGTTATAACGTATGACGTTATGTATTATTACGATATAACGTAATACGTTATGCAGAATTGGGTTATAACGTATGACGTCATGTAGTTTTGCGTTATAACGTATGACGTTACGTAGTATTACGTTATAACGTATGATGTTATGGAGTATTACGTTATAACGTATGACGTCATGTGGTAGTACGTTATTACGAATAACGTTATATTGTGTTACTTTATGACGTATGACGTCATGTAGTTTTGCGTTATAACGTATGACGTTATGTAGTATTACGATATAACGTATGACGTCATGTGGTATTACGTTATTGCGAATAACGTTATATTGTGTCACTTTATGACGTATGACGTCATGTAGTATTACGTTTTAACGTATGACGGTATGTAGTATTGCGTTATTCCGTATAACGTTATATAGTGTTACGTTATAAAGTATGACGTCGTGTAGTATTACGTTATAACGTATGACGTTATGTATTATTACGATATAACGTATGACGTCATGTAGTATTACGTTATAACGTATGACGTCATGTAGTATTACGTTATAACGTATGACGGTATGTAGTATTGCGTTATTCCGTATAAAGTTATATAGTGTTACGTTATAAATTATGACGTCATGTAGTATTACGTTATAACATATGACGTGATGTGGTATTACGTTATTACGAATAACGTTATATTGTGTTACTTTATAACGTATGACGTCATGTAGTATTACGTTATAACGTATGGCGTTATGTAGTATTACGATATAACGTATGGCGTCATGTGGTATTACGTTATTGCGAATAACGTTATATTGTGTTACTTTATGACGTATGACGTCATGTAGTATTACGTTATAACGTATGACGGTATGTAGTATTACGTTATTCCGCATAACGTTGTATAGTGTTACTTTATGAAGTATGACGTTATGTTGTATTACGTTGTAACGTATGACGTCATGTAGTATTACGTTATAACGTATGGCGTTATGTAGTATTACGATATAACGTATGACGTCATGTGGTATTACGTTATTGCGAATAACGTTATATTGTGTTACGTCATGATGTATGACGTCATGTAGTATTACGTTATAACGTATGACGGTATGTAGTATTACGTTATTCCGCATAACGTTGTATAGTGTTACTTTATTACGTATGACGTCATGTAGTATTACGTTATAGCGTATGACGGTATGTAGTATTACGATATAACCTATGACGTCATGTAGTATTACGATATAACGTACAACGTTATATAGAATTACGATATAACGTATGACGTCATGTGGTGTTACGTAATTGCGAATAACGTTATATTGTGTCACTTTATGACGTATGACGTCATGTAGTATTACGTTTTAACGTATGACGGTATGTAGTATTGCGTAATTCCGTATAACGTTATATAGTGTTACGTTATAAAGTATGACGTCGTGTAGTATTACGTTATAACGTATGACGTTATGTAGTATTACGATATAACGTATGACGTCATGTGGTATTACGTTATTGCGAATAACGTTATATTGTGTCACTTTATGACGTATGACGTCATGTAGTATTACGTTTTAACGTATGACGGTATGTAGTATTGCGTTATTCCGTATAACGTTATATAGTGTTACGTTATAAAGTATGACGTCGTGTAGTATTACGTTATAACGTATGACGTTATGTATTATTACGATATAACGTATGACGTCATGTAGTATTACGTTATAACGTATGACGTCATGTAGTATTACGTTATAACGTATGACGGTATGTAGTATTGCGTTATTCCGTATAAAGTTATATAGTGTTACGTTATAAAGTATGACGTCATGTAGTATTACGTTATAACGTATGACGTGATGTGGTATTACGTTATTACGAATAACGTTATATTGTGTTACTTTATAACGTATGACGTCATGTAGTATTACGTTATAACGTATGGCGTTATGTAGTATTACGATATAACGTATGACGTCATGTGGTATTACGTTATTGCGAATAACGTTATATTGTGTTACTTTATGACGTATGACGTCATGTAGTATTACGTTATAACGTATGACGGTATGTAGTATTACGTTATTCCGCATAACGTTGTATAGTGTTACTTTATGAAGTATGACGTTATGTTGTATTACGTTGTAACGTATGACGTCATGTAGTATTACGTTATAACGTATGGCGTTATGTAGTATTACGATATAACGTATGACGTCATGTGGTATTACGTTATTGCGAATAACGTTATATTGTGTTACTTCATGATGTATGACGTCATGTAGTATTACGTTATAACGTATGACGGTATGTAGTATTACGTTATTCCGCATAACGTTGTATAGTGTTACTTTATTACGTATGACGTCATGTAGTATTAGATTACAACGTATGACGTTATGTATTATTACGATATAACGTATGACGTTATGTAGTATTACGATATAACGTATGACGTTATGTAATATTACGATATAACGTATGACGTTATGTAGTATTACGTTATAACGTATGACGTCATGTAGTATTACGTTATAACGTATGACGGTATGTAGTATTGCGTTATTCCGTATAACGTTATATAGTGTTACGTTATAAAGTATGACGTCATGTAGTATTACGTTATAACGTATGACGTCATGTAGTATTACGATATAACGTACAACGTTATGTCGTATTACGTTATAACGTATCATGTCATGTAGTATTACGTTATAACGTATGACGTTATGGAGTATTACGTTATAACGTATGAGGTCATGTGGTATTACGTTATTACGAATAACGTTATATTGTGTTACTTTATGACGTATGACGTCATGTAGTATTAGGTTACAACGTATGACGATTATGTATTATTACGATATAACGTATGACGTTATGCAGTATTAGGTTATAACGTATGACGTCATGTAGTATTACGATATAACGTATGACGTTATGTAATATTACGATATAACGTATGACGTCATGTAGTATTACGTTATAACGTATGACGTCATGTAGTATTACGTTATAACGTATGACGTCATGTAGTATTACGATATAACGTACAACGTTATGTCGTATTACGTTATAACGTATCATGTCATGTAGTATTACGTTATAACGTATGACGTCATGTAGTATTACGATATAACGTATGACGTTATGTAGTATTACGTTATAACGTATGACGTCATGTAGTATTACGTTATAACGTATGACGGTATGTAGTATTGCGTTATTCCGTATAACGTTATATAGTGTTACGTTATAAAGTATGACGTCATGTAGTATTACGTTATAACGTATGACGTCATGTAGTATTACGATATAACGTACAACGTTATGTCGTATTACGTTATAACGTATCATGTCATGTAGTATTACGTTATAACGTATGGCGTGATGTAGTATTACGATATAACGTATGGCGTCATGTGGTATTACGTTATTGCGAATAACGTTATATTGTGTTACTTTATGACGTATGACGTCATGTAGTATTACGTTATAACGTATGACGGTATGTAGTATTACGTTATTCCGCATAACGTTGTATAGTGTTACTTTATGAAGTATGACGTTATGTTGTATTACGTTGTAACGTATGACGTCATGTAGTATTACGTTATAACGTATGGCGTTATGTAGTATTACGATATAACGTATGACGTCATGTGGTATTACGTTAATGCGAATAACGTTATATTGTGTTACTTCATGATGTATGACGTCATGTAGTATTACGTTATAACGTATGACGGTATCTAGTATTACGTTATTCCGCATAACGTTGTATAGTGTTACTTTATTACGTATGACGTCATGTAGTATTACGTTATAGCGTATGACGGTATGTATTATTACGATATAACCTATGACGTCATGTAGTATTACGATATAACGTACAACGTTATGTAGTATTACGTTATAACGTATGACGTCATGTAGTATTACGTTATAACGTATGACGGTATGTAGTATTGCGTTATTCCGTATAACGTTATATAGTGTTACGTTATAAAGTATGACGTCATGTAGTATTACGTTATAACGTATGACGTCATGTAGTATTACGATATAACGTACAACGTTATGTCGTATTACGTTATAACGTATCATGTCATGTAGTATTACGTTATAACGTATGACGTTATGGAGTATTACGTTATAACGTATGAGGTCATGTGGTATTACGTTATTACGAATAACGTTATATTGTGTTACTTTATGACGTATGACGTCATGTAGTATTAGGTTACAACGTATGACGATTATGTATTATTACGATATAACGTATGACGTTATGCAGTATTAGGTTATAACGTATGACGTCATGTAGTATTACGATATAACGTATGACGTTATGTAATATTACGATATAACGTATGACGTCATGTAGTATTACGTTATAACGTATGACGTCATGTAGTATTACGTTATAACGTATGACGTCATGTAGTATTACGATATAACGTACAACGTTATGTCGTATTACGTTATAACGTATCATGTCATGTAGTATTACGTTATAACGTATGACGTCATGTAGTATTACGATATAACGTATGACGTTATGTAATATTACGATATAACGTATGACGTCATGTAGTATTACGTTATAACGTATGCCGTCATGTAGCATTACGTTATAACATATGACGTCATGTAGTATTACGATATAACGTACAACGTTATATAGAATTACGATATAACGCACAACGTTATGTCGTATTACGTTATAACGTATGACGTCATGTGGTAGTACGTTATTACGAATAACGTTATATTGTGTTACTTTATGACGTATGACGTCATGTAGTTTTGCGTTATAACGTATGACGTTATGTAGTATTACGATATAACGTATGACGTCATGTGGTATTACGTTATTGCGAATAACGTTATATTGTGTCACTTTATGACGTATGACGTCATGTAGTATTACGTTTTAACGTATGACGGTATGTAGTATTGCGTTATTCCGTATAACGTTATATAGTGTTACGTTATAAAGTATGACGTCGTGTAGTATTACGTTATAACGTATGACGTTATGTATTATTACGATATAACGTATGACGTCATGTAGTATTGCGTTATAACGTATGACGTCATGTAGTATTACGTTATAACGTATGACGTGATGTGGTATTACGTTATTACGAATAACGTTATATTGTGTTACTTTATGACGTATGACGTCATATAGTATTACTTTATGACGTATGACGTCATGTAGTATTAGATTACAACGTATGACGTTATGTATTATTACGATATAACGTATGACGTTATGTAGTATTGCGTTATTCCGTATAACGTTATATAGTGTTACGTTATAAAGTATGACGTCATGTAGTATTACGTTATAACGTATGACGTCATGTAGTATTACGATATAACGTACAACGTTATGTCGTATTACGTTATAACGTATCATGTCATGTAGTATTACGTTATAACGTATGAGGTCATGTGGTATTACGTTATTACGAATAACGTTATATTGTGTTACTTTATGACGTATGACGTTATGTATTTTTACGATATAACGTAATACGTTATGCAGAATTGGGTTTTAACGTATGACGTCATGTAGTTTTGCGTTATAACGTATGACGTTACGTAGTATTACGTTATAACGTATGATGTTATGGAGTATTACGTTATAACGTATGACGTCATGTGGTAGTACGTTATTACGAATAACGTTATATTGTGTTACTTTATGACGTATGACGTCATGTAGTTTTGCGTTATAACGTATGACGTTATGTAGTATTACGATATAACGTATGACGTCATGTGGTATTACGTTATTGCGAATAACGTTATATTGTGTCACTTTATGACGTATGACGTCATGTAGTATTACGTTTTAACGTATGACGGTATGTAGTATTGCGTTATTCCGTATAGCGTTATATAGTGTTACGTTATAAAGTATGACGTCGTGTAGTATTACGTTATAACGTATGACGTTATGTATTATTACGATATAACGTATGACGTCATGTAGTATTACGTTATAACGTATGACGTCATGTAGTATTACGTTATAACGTATGACGGTATGTAGTATTGCGTTATTCCGTATAAAGTTATATAGTGTTACGTTATAAAGTATGACGTCATGTAGTATTACGTTATAACGTATGACGTGATGTGGTATTACGTTATTACGAATAACGTTATATTGTGTTACTTTATAACGTATGACGTCATGTAGTATTACGTTATAACGTATGGCGTTATGTAGTATTACGATATAACGTATGACGTCATGTGGTATTACGTTATTGCGAATAACGTTATATTGTGTTACTTTATGACGTATGACGTCATGTAGTATTACGTTATAACGTATGACGGTATGTAGTATTACGTTATTCCGCATAACGTTGTATAGTGTTACTTTATGAAGTATGACGTTATGTTGTATTACGTTGTAACGTATGACGTCATGTAGTATTACGTTATAACGTACGGCGTTATGTAGTATTACGATATAACGTATGACGTCATGTGGTATTACGTTATTGCGAATAACGTTATATTGTGTTACTTCATGATGTATGACGTCATGTAGTATTACGTCATAACGTATGACGGTATGTAGTATTACGTTATTCCGCATAACGTTGTATAGTGTTACTTTATTACGTATGACGTCATGTAGTATTAGATTACAACGTATGACGTTATGTATTATTACGATATAACGTATGACGTTATGTAGTATTACGATATAACGTATGACGTTATGTAGTATTACGATATAACGTATGACGTTATGTAGTATTACGTTATAACGTATGACGTCATGTAGTATTACGTTTTAACGTATGACGGTATGTAGTATTGCGTTATTCCGTATAACGTTATATAGTGTTACGTTATAAAGTATGACGTCATGTAGTATTACGTTATAACGTATGACGTCATGTAGTATTACGATATAACGTACAACGTTATGTCGTATTACGTTATAACGTATCATGTCATGTAGTATTACGTTATAACGTATGACGTTATGGAGTATTACGTTATAACGTATGAGGTCATGTGGTATTACGTTATTACGAATAACGTTATATTGTGTTACTTTATGACGTATGACGTCATGTAGTATTAGGTTACAACGTATGACGATTATGTATTATTACGATATAACGTATGACGTTATGCAGTATTAGGTTATAACGTATGACGTCATGTAATTTTGCGAGATAACGTATGACGTTATGTAGTATTACGATATAACGTATGACGTCATGTGGTATTACGTTATTGCGAATAACGTTATATTGTGTCACTTTATGACGTATGACGTCATGTAGTATTACGTTTTAACGTATGACGGTATGTAGTATTGCGTTATTCCGTATAACGTTATATAGTGTTACGTTATAAAGTATGACGTCGTGTAGTATTACGTTATAACGTATGACGTTATGTATTATTACGATATAACGTATGACGTCATGTAGTATTACGTTATAACGTATGACGTCATGTAGTATTACGTTATAACGTATGGCGTTCTGTAGTATTACGATATAACGTATGACGTCATGTGGTATTACGTTATTGCGAATAACGTTATATTGTGTTACTTTATGACGTATGACGTCATGTAGTATTATGTTATAACGTATGACGGTATGTAGTATTACGTTATTCCGCATAACGTTGTATAGTGTTACTTTATGAAGTATGACGTTATGTTGTATTACGTTATAACGTATGACGTCATGTAGTATTACGTTATAACGTATGGCGTTATGTAGTATTACGATATAACTTATGACGTCATGTGGTATTACGTTATTGCGAATAACGTTATATTGTGTTACTTCATGATGTATGACGTCATGTAGTATTACGTTATAACGTATGACGGTGTGTAGTATTACGTTATTCCGCATAACGTTGTATAGTGTTACTTTATTACGTATGACGTCATGTAGTATTACGTTATAACGTATGACGGTATGTAGTATTACGATATAACCTATGACGTCATGTAGTATTACGTTATAACGTATGACGTCATGTAGTATTACGTTATAACGTATGACGTCGTGTAGTATTACGTTATAACGTATGACGTTATGTATTATTACGATATAACGTAATACGTTATGCAGAATTGGGTTATAACGTATGACGTCATGTAGTTTTGCGTTATAACGTATGACGTTACGTAGTATTACGTTATAACGTATGATGTTATGGAGTATTACGTTATAACGTATGACGTCATGTGGTAGTACGTTATTACGAATAACGTTATATTGTGTTACTTTATGACGTATGACGTCATGTAGTTTTGCGTTATAACGTATGACGTTATGTAGTATTACGATATAACGTATGACGTCATGTGGTATTACGTTATTGCGAATAACGTTATATTGTGTCACTTTATGACGTATGACGTCATGTAGTATTACGTTTTAACGTATGACGGTATGTAGTATTGCGTTATTCCGTATAACGTTATATAGTGTTACGTTATAAAGTATGACGTCGTGTAGTATTACGTTATAACGTATGACGTTATGTATTATTACGATATAACGTATGACGTCATGTAGTATTACGTTATAACGTATGACGTCATGTAGTATTACGTTATAACGTATGACGGTATGTAGTATTGCGTTATTCCGTATAAAGTTATATAGTGTTACGTTATAAAGTATGACGTCATGTAGTATTACGTTATAACGTATGACGTGATGTGGTATTACGTTATTACGAATAACGTTATATTGTGTTACTTTATAACGTATGACGTCATGTAGTATTACGTTATAACGTATGGCGTTATGTAGTATTACGATATAACGTATGGCGTCATGTGGTATTACGTTATTGCGAATAACGTTATATTGTGTTACTTTATGACGTATGACGTCATGTAGTATTACGTTATAACGTATGACGGTATGTAGTATTACGTTATTCCGCATAACGTTGTATAGTGTTACTTTATGAAGTATGACGTTATGTTGTATTACGTTGTAACGTATGACGTCATGTAGTATTACGTTATAACGTATGGCGTTATGTAGTATTACGATATAACGTATGACGTCATGTGGTATTACGTTATTGCGAATAACGTTATATTGTGTTACTTCATGATGTATGACGTCATGTAGTATTACGTTATAACGTATGACGGTATGTAGTATTACGTTCTTCCGCATAACGTTGTATAGTGTTACTTTATTACGTATGACGTCATGTAGTATTACGTTATAGCGTATGACGGTATGTAGTATTACGATATAACCTATGACGTCATGTAGTATTACGATATAACGTACAACGTTATATAGAATTACGATATAACGTATGACGTCATGTGGTGTTACGTAATTGCGAATAACGTTATATTGTGTTACTTTATGACGTATGACGTCATATAGTATTACTTTATGAGGTATGACGTCATGTAGTATTAGATTACAACGTATGACGTTATGTATTATTACGATATAACGTATGACGTTATGTAGAATTTCGATATAACGTATGACGTCATGTGGTGTTACGTAATTGAAAATAACGTTATATTGTGTTACTTTATGACGTATGACGTCATGTAGTATTAGATTACAACGTATGACGTTATGTATTATTACGATACAACGTATGACGTTATATATTACTACGATATATCGTATGACGTTATGCAGTATTAGGTTATAACGTATGACGTCATGTAGTTTTGCGTTATAACGTATGACGTTACGTAGTATTACGTTATAACGTATGATGTTATGGAGTATTACGTTATAACGTATGACGTCATGTGGTAGTACTTTATTACGAATAACGTTATATTGTGTTACTTTATGACGTATGACGTCATGTAGTATTAGGTTACAACGTATGACGTTATGTATTATTACGATATAACGTATGACGTTATGCAGTATTAGGTTATAACGTATGACGTCATGTAGTTTTGCGTTATAACGTATGACGTTACGTAGTATTACGTTATAACGTATGATGTTATGGAGTATTACGATATAACGTATGACGTCATGTGGTAGTACGTTATTACGAATAACGTTATATTGTGTTACTTTATGACGTATGACGTCATGTAGTATTAGGTTACAACGTATGACGTTATGTATTATTACGATATAACGTAGGACGTTATGCAGTATTAGGTTATAACGTATGACGTCATGTAGTTTTGCGTTATAACGTATGGCGTTATGTAGTATTACGATATAACGTATGACGTCATGTGGTATTACGTTATTGCGAATAACGTTATATTGTGTCACTTTATGACGTATGACGTCATGTAGTATTACGTTTTAACGTATGACGGTATGTAGTATTGCGTTATTCCGTATAACGTTATATAGTGTTACGTTATAAAGTATGACGTCGTGTAGTATTACGTTATAACGTATGACGTTATGTATTATTACGATATAACGTATGACGTCATGTAGTATTACGTTATAACGTATGACGTCATGTAGTATTACGTTTTAACGTATGACGGTATGTAGTATTGCGTTATTCCGTATAACGTTATATAGTGTTACGTTATAAAGTATGACGTCGTGTAGTATTACGTTATAACGTATGACGTTATGTATTATTACGATATAACGTATGACGTCATGTAGTATTACGTTATAACGTATGACGTCATGTAGTATTACGTTATAACGTACGACGGTATGTAGTATTGCGTTATTCCGTATAAAGTTATATAGTGTTACGTTATAAAGTATGACGTCATGTAGTATTACGTTATAACGTATGACGTGATGTGGTATTACGTTATTACGAATAACGTTATATTGTGTTACTTTATAACGTATGACGTCATGTAGTATTACGTTATAACGTATGGCGTTATGTAGTATTACGATATAACGTATGGCGTCATGTGGTATTACGTTATTGCGAATAACGTTATATTGTGTTACTTTATGACGTATGACGTCATGTAGTATTACGTTATAACGTATGACGGTATGTAGTATTACGTTATTCCGCATAACGTTGTATAGTGTTACTTTATGAAGTATGACGTTATGTTGTATTACGTTGTAACGTATGACGTCATGTAGTATTACGTTATAACGTACGGCGTTATGTAGTATTACGATATAACGTATGACGTCATGTGGTATTACGTTATTGCGAATAACGTTATATTGTGTTACTTCATGATGTATGACGTCATGTAGTATTACGTTATAACGTATGACGGTATGTAGTATTACGTTATTCCGCATAACGTTGTATAGTGTTACTTTATTACGTATGACGTCATGTAGTATTAGATTACAACGTATGACGTTATGTATTATTACGATATAACGTATGACGTTATGTAGTATTACGATATAACGTATGACGTTATGTAGTATTACGATATAACGTATGACGTTATGTAGTATTACGTTATAACGTATGACGTCATGTAGTATTACGTTATAACGTATGACGGTATGTAGTATTGCGTTATTCCGTATAACGTTATATAGTGTTACGTTATAAAGTATGACGTCATGTAGTATTACGTTATAACGTATGACGTCATGTAGTATTACGATATAACGTACAACGTTATGTCGTATTACGTTATAACGTATCATGTCATGTAGTATTACGTTATAACGTATGACGTTATGGAGTATTACGTTATAACGTATGAGGTCATGTGGTATTACGTTATTACGAATAACGTTATATTGTGTTACTTTATGACGTATGACGTCATGTAGTATTAGGTTACAACGTATGACGATTATGTATTATTACGATATAACGTATGACGTTATGCAGTATTAGGTTATAACGTATGACGTCATGTAGTTTTGCGAGATAACGTATGACGTTATGTAGTATTACGATATAACGTATGACGTCATGTGGTATTACGTTATTGCGAATAACGTTATATTGTGTCACTTTATGACGTATGACGTCATGTAGTATTACGTTTTAACGTATGACGGTATGTAGTATTGCGTTATTCCGTATAACGTTATATAGTGTTACGTTATAAAGTATGACGTCGTGTAGTATTACGTTATAACGTATGACGTTATGTATTATTACGATATAACGTATGACGTCATGTAGTATTACGTTATAACGTCTGACGTCATGTAGTATTACGTTATAACGTATGGCGTTCTGTAGTATTACGATATAACGTATGACGTCATGTGGTATTACGTTATTGCGAATAACGTTATATTGTGTTACTTTATGACGTATGACGTCATGTAGTATTACGTTATAACGTATGACGGTATGTAGTATTACGTTATTCCGCATAACGTTGTATAGTGTTACTTTATGAAGTATGACGTTATGTTGTATTACGTTATAACGTATGACGTCATGTAGTATTACGTTATAACGTATGGCGTTATGTAGTATTACGATATAACTTATGACGTCATGTGGTATTACGTTATTGCGAATAACGTTATATTGTGTTACTTCATGATGTATGACGTCATGTAGTATTACGTTATAACGTATGACGGTATGTAGTATTACGTTATTCCGCATAACGTTGTATAGTGTTACTTTATTACGTATGACGTCATGTAGTATTACGTTATAACGTATGACGGTATGTAGTATTACGATATAACCTATGACGTCATGTAGTATTACGATATAACGTATGACGTTATGTAGTATTACGATATAACGTATGACGTTATGTAGTATTACGTTATAACGTATGACGTCATGTAGTATTACGTTATAACGTATGACGGTATGTAGTATTGCGTTATTCCGTATAACGTTATATAGTGTTACGTTATAAAGTATGACGTCATGTAGTATTACGTTATAACGTATGACGTCATGTAGTATTACGATATAACGTACAACGTTATGTCGTATTACGTTATAACGTATCATGTCATGTAGTATTACGTTATAACGTATGACGTTATGGAGTATTACGTTATAACGTATGAGGTCATGTGGTATTACGTTATTACGAATAACGTTATATTGTGTTACTTTATGACGTATGACGTCATGTAGTATTAGGTTACAACGTATGACGATTATGTATTATTACGATATAACGTATGACGTTATGCAGTATTAGGTTATAACGTATGACGTCATGTAGTTTTGCGAGATAACGTATGACGTTATGTAGTATTACGATATAACGTATGACGTCATGTGGTATTACGTTATTGCGAATAACGTTATATTGTGTCACTTTATGACGTATGACGTCATGTAGTATTACGTTTTAACGTATGACGGTATGTAGTATTGCGTTATTCCGTATAACGTTATATAGTGAAACGTTATAAAGTATGACGTCGTGTAGTATTACGTTATAACGTATGACGTTATGTATTATTACGATATAACGTATGACGTCATGTAGTATTACGTTATAACGTCTGACGTCATGTAGTATTACGTTATAACGTATGGCGTTCTGTAGTATTACGATATAACGTATGACGTCATGTGGTATTACGTTATTGCGAATAACGTTATATTGTGTTACTTTATGACGTATGACGTCATGTAGTATTACGTTATAACGTATGACGGTATGTAGTATTACGTTATTCCGCATAACGTTGTATAGTGTTACTTTATGAAGTATGACGTTATGTTGTATTACGTTATAACGTATGACGTCATGTAGTATTACGTTATAACGTATGGCGTTATGTAGTATTACGATATAACTTATGACGTCATGTGGTATTACGTTATTGCGAATAACGTTATATTGTGTTACTTCATGATGTATGACGTCATGTAGTATTACGTTATAACGTATGACGGTATGTAGTATTACGTTATTCCGCATAACGTTGTATAGTGTTACTTTATTACGTATGACGTCATGTAGTATTACGTTATAACGTATGACGGTATGTAGTATTACGATATAACCTATGACGTCATGTAGTATTACGTTATAACGTATGACGTCATGTAGTATTACGTTATAACGTATGACGTCGTGTAGTATTACGTTATAACGTATGACGTTATGTATTATTACGATATAACGTAATACGTTATGCAGAATTGGGTTATAACGTATGACGTCATGTAGTTTTGCGTTATAACGTATGACGTTACGTAGTATTACGTTATAACGTATGATGTTATGGAGTATTACGTTATAACGTATGACGTCATGTGGTAGTACGTTATTACGAATAACGTTATATTGTGTTACTTTATGACGTATGACGTCATGTAGTTTTGCGTTATAACGTATGACGTTATGTAGTATTACGATATAACGTATGACGTCATGTGGTATTACGTTATTGCGAATAACGTTATATTGTGTCACTTTATGACGTATGACGTCATGTAGTATTACGTTTTAACGTATGACGGTATGTAGTATTGCGTTATTCCGTATAACGTTATATAGTGTTACGTTATAAAGTATGACGTCGTGTAGTATTACGTTATAACGTATGACGTTATGTATTATTACGATATAACGTATGACGTCATGTAGTATTACGTTATAACGTATGACGTCATGTAGTATTACGTTATAACGTATGACGGTATGTAGTATTGCGTTATTCCGTATAAAGTTATATAGTGTTACGTTATAAAGTATGACGTCATGTAGTATTACGTTATAACGTATGACGTGATGTGGTATTACGTTATTACGAATAACGTTATATTGTGTTACTTTATGACGTATGACGTCATGTAGTATTAGGTTACAACGTATGACGTTATGTATTATTACGATATAACGTATGACGTTATGCAGTATTAGGTTATAACGTATGACGTCATGTAGTTTTGCGTTATAACGTATGACGTTACGTAGTATTACGTTATAACGTATGATGTTATGGAGTATTACGTTATAACGTATGACGTCATGTGGTAGTACGTTATTACGAATAACGTTATATTGTGTTACTTTATGACGTATGACGTCATGTAGTATTAGGTTACAACGTATGACGTTATGTATTATTACGATATAACGTATGACGTTATGCAGTATTAGGTCATAACGTATGACGTCATGTAGTTTTGCGTTATAGCTTATGACGTTATGTAGTATTACGATACAACGTATGACGTCATGTGGTGTTACGTTATTGCGAATAACGTTATATTGTGTTACTTTATGTCGTATGACGTCATGTAGTATTACGTTATAACGTATGACGTCATGTGGTATTACGTTATTGCGAATAACGTTATATTGTGTTACTTTATGTCGTGTGACGTCATGTAGTATTACGTTATAACGTATGACGGTATGTAGTATTACGTTATTCCGTATAACGTTATATAGTGTTACTTTATGAAGTATGACGTTATGTTGTATTACGTTATAGCGTATGACGTTATGGAGCATTACGTTATAACGTATGAGGTCATGTGGTATTACATTAGTACGAATATCGTAATATTGTGTTACTTTATGACGTATGACGTCATGTAGTATTACTTTATGACGTATGACGGTATGTAGTATTACGTTATTCCGTATAACGTTATATAGTGTTACGTTATAAAGTATGACGTCGTGTAGTATTACGTTATAACGTATGACTTTATGGAGTATTACGTTATAACGTATGATGTCATGTGGTATTACGTTATTACGAATATCGTAATATTGTGTTACTTTATGACGTATGACGTCATGTAGTATTACTTTGTGACGTATGACGTCATGTAGTATTACTTTATGACGTATGACGTCATGTAGTATTAGGTTAAAACGTATGACGTTATGTATTATTACGATATAACGTATGACGTCATGTAGTACTACGATATAACGTATGACGTCATGTAGTACTACGTTATAACGTATGACGTCATGTAGTATTACGATATAACGTACAACGTTATGTCGTATTACGTTATAACGTATCATGCCATGTAGTATTACGTTATAACGTATGACGTTATGGAGTATTACGTTATAACGTATGAGGTCATGTGGTATTACGTTATTACGAATATCGTAATATTGTGATACTTTATGACGTATGGCGCCATGTAGTATTACTTTATTACGTATGACGTCATGTAGTATTAGATTACAACGTATGACGTTATGTATTATTACGATATAACGTATGACGTTATGTAGTATTACGATATAACGTATGACGTCATGTAGTATTACGTCATAACGTATGACGTCATGTAGTATTACGTTATAACGTACGACGGTATGTAGTATTGCGTTATTCCGTATAAAGTTATATAGTGTTACGTTATAAAGTATGACGTCATGTAGTATTACGTTATAACGTATGACGTGATGTGGTATTACGTTATTACGAATAACGTTATATTGTGTTACTTTATAACGTATGACGTCATGTAGTATTACGTTATAACGTATGGCGTTATGTAGTATTACGATATAACGTATGGCGTCATGTGGTATTACGTTATTGCGAATAACGTTATATTGTGTTACTTTATGACGTATGACGTCATGTATTATTACGTTATAACGTATGACGGTATGTAGTATTACGTTATTCCGCATAACGTTGTATAGTGTTACTTTATGAAGTATGACGTTATGTTGTATTACGTTGTAACGTATGACGTCATGTAGTATTACGTTATAACGTACGGCGTTATGTAGTATTACGATATAACGTATGACGTCATGTGGTATTACGTTATTGCGAATAACGTAATATTGTGTCACTTTATGACGTATGACGTCATGTAGTATTACGTTTTAACGTATGACGGTATGTAGTATTGCGTTATTCCGTATAACGTTATATAGTGTTACGTTATAAAGTATGACGTCGTGTAGTATTACGTTATAACGTATGACTTTATGGAGTATTACGTTATAACGTATGATGTCATGTGGTATTACGTTATTACGAATATCGTAATATTGTGTTACTTTATGACGTATGACGTCATGTAGTATTACTTTGTGACGTATGACGTCATGTAGTATTACTTTATTACGTATGACGTCATGTAGTATTACGTTATAACGTATGACGGTATGTAGTATTACGATATAACCTATGACGTCATGTAGTATTACGTTATAACGTATGACGTCATGTAGTATTACGTTATAACGTATGACGTCGTGTAGTATTACGTTATAACGTATGACGTTATGTATTATTACGATATAACGTAATACGTTATGCAGAATTGGGTTATAACGTATGACGTCATGTAGTTTTGCGTTATAACGTATGACGTTACGTAGTATTACGTTATAACGTATGATGTTATGGAGTATTACGTTATAACGTATGACGTCATGTGGTAGTACGTTATTACGAATAACGTTATATTGTGTTACTTTATGACGTATGACGTCATGTAGTTTTGCGTTATAACGTATGACGTTATGTAGTATTACGATATAACGTATGACGTCATGTGGTATTACGTTATTGCGAATAACGTTATATTGTGTCACTTTATGACGTATGACGTCATGTAGTATTACGTTTTAACGTATGACGGTATGTAGTATTGCGTTATTCCGTATAACGTTATATAGTGTTACGTTATAAAGTATGACGTCGTGTAGTATTACGTTATAACGTATGACGTTATGTATTATTACGATATAACGTATGACGTCATGTAGTATTACGTTATAACGTATGACGTCATGTAGTATTACGTTATAACGTATGACGGTATGTAGTATTGCGTTATTCCGTATAAAGTTATATAGTGTTACGTTATAAAGTATGACGTCATGTAGTATTACGTTATAACGTATGACGTGATGTGGTATTACGTTATTACGAATAACGTTATATTGTGTTACTTTATGACGTATGACGTCATGTAGTATTAGGTTACAACGTATGACGTTATGTATTATTACGATATAACGTATGACGTTATGCAGTATTAGGTTATAACGTATGACGTCATGTAGTTTTGCGTTATAACGTATGACGTTACGTAGTATTACGTTATAACGTATGATGTTATGGAGTATTACGTTATAACGTATGACGTCATGTGGTAGTACGTTATTACGAATAACGTTATATTGTGTTACTTTATGACGTATGACGTCATGTAGTATTAGGTTACAACGTATGACGTTATGTATTATTACGATATAACGTATGACGTTATGCAGTATTAGGTCATAACGTATGACGTCATGTAGTTTTGCGTTATAGCTTATGACGTTATGTAGTATTACGATACAACGTATGACGTCATGTGGTGTTACGTTATTGCGAATAACGTTATATTGTGTTACTTTATGTCGTATGACGTCATGTAGTATTACGTTATAACGTATGACGTCATGTGGTATTACGTTATTGCGAATAACGTTATATTGTGTTACTTTATGTCGTGTGACGTCATGTAGTATTACGTTATAACGTATGACGGTATGTAGTATTACGTTATTCCGTATAACGTTATATAGTGTTACTTTATGAAGTATGACGTTATGTTGTATTACGTTATAGCGTATGACGTTATGGAGCATTACGTTATAACGTATGAGGTCATGTGGTATTACATTAGTACGAATATCGTAATATTGTGTTACTTTATGACGTATGACGTCATGTAGTATTACTTTATGACGTATGACGGTATGTAGTATTACGTTATTCCGTATAACGTTATATAGTGTTACGTTATAAAGTATGACGTCGTGTAGTATTACGTTATAACGTATGACTTTATGGAGTATTACGTTATAACGTATGATGTCATGTGGTATTACGTTATTACGAATATCGTAATATTGTGTTACTTTATGACGTATGACGTCATGTAGTATTACTTTGTGACGTATGACGTCATGTAGTATTACTTTATGACGTATGACGTCATGTAGTATTAGGTTAAAACGTATGACGTTATGTATTATTACGATATAACGTATGACGTCATGTAGTACTACGATATAACGTATGACGTCATGTAGTACTACGTTATAACGTATGACGTCATGTAGTATTACGATATAACGTACAACGTTATGTCGTATTACGTTATAACGTATCATGCCATGTAGTATTACGTTATAACGTATGACGTTATGGAGTATTACGTTATAACGTATGAGGTCATGTGGTATTACGTTATTACGAATATCGTAATATTGTGATACTTTATGACGTATGGCGCCATGTAGTATTACTTTATTACGTATGACGTCATGTAGTATTAGATTACAACGTATGACGTTATGTATTATTACGATATAACGTATGACGTTATGTAGTATTACGATATAACGTATGACGTCATGTAGTATTACGTCATAACGTATGACGTCATGTAGTATTACGTTATAACGTACGACGGTATGTAGTATTGCGTTATTCCGTATAAAGTTATATAGTGTTACGTTATAAAGTATGACGTCATGTAGTATTACGTTATAACGTATGACGTGATGTGGTATTACGTTATTACGAATAACGTTATATTGTGTTACTTTATAACGTATGACGTCATGTAGTATTACGTTATAACGTATGGCGTTATGTAGTATTACGATATAACGTATGGCGTCATGTGGTATTACGTTATTGCGAATAACGTTATATTGTGTTACTTTATGACGTATGACGTCATGTATTATTACGTTATAACGTATGACGGTATGTAGTATTACGTTATTCCGCATAACGTTGTATAGTGTTACTTTATGAAGTATGACGTTATGTTGTATTACGTTGTAACGTATGACGTCATGTAGTATTACGTTATAACGTACGGCGTTATGTAGTATTACGATATAACGTATGACGTCATGTGGTATTACGTTATTGCGAATAACGTTATATTGTGTTACTTCATGATGTATGACGTCATGTAGTATTACGTTATAACGTATGACGGTATGTAGTATTACGTTATTCCGCATAACGTTGTATAGTGTTACTTTATTACGTATGACGTCATGTAGTATTAGATTACAACGTATGACGTTATGTATTATTACGATATAACGTATGACGTTATCTAGTATTACGATATAACGTATGACGTTATGCAGTATTACGATATAACGTATGACGTTATGTAGTATTACGTTATAACGTATGACGTCATGTAGTATTACGTTATAACGTATGACGGTATGTAGTATTGCGTTATTCCGTATAACGTTATATAGTGTTACGTTATAAAGTATGACGTCATGTAGTATTACGTTATAACGTATGACGTCATGTAGTATTACGATATAACGTACAACGTTATGTCGTATTACGTTATAACGTATCATGTCATGTAGTATTACGTTATAACGTATGACGTTATGGAGTATTACGTTATAACGTATGAGGTCATGTGGTATTACGTTATTACGAATAACGTTATATTGTGTTACTTTATAAGGTATGACGTCATGTAGTATTAGGTTACAACGTATGACGATTATGTATTATTACGATATAACGTATGACGTTATGCAGTATTAGGTTATAACGTATGACGTCATGTAGTTTTGCGAGATAACGTATGACGTTATGTAGTATTACGATATAACGTATGACGTCATGTGGTATTACGTTATTGCGAATAACGTTATATTGTGTCACTTTATGACGTATGACGTCATGTAGTATTACGTTTTAACGTATGACGGTATGTAGTATTGCGTTATTCCGTATAACGTTATATAGTGTTACGTTATAAAGTATGACGTCGTGTAGTATTACGTTATAACGTATGACGTTATGTATTATTACGATATAACGTATGACGTCATGTAGTAATACGTTATAACGTATGACGTCATGTAGTATTACGTTATAACGTATGGCGTTCTGTAGTATTACGATATAACGTATGACGTCATGTGGTATTACGTTATTGCGAATAACGTTATATTGTGTTACTTTATGACGTATGACGTCATGTAGTATTACGTTATAACGTATGACGGTATGTAGTATTACGTTATTCCGCATAACGTTGTATAGTGTTACTTTATGAAGTATGACGTTATGTTGTATTACGTTATAACGTATGACGTCATGTAGTATTACGTTATAACGTATGGCGTTATGTAGTATTACGATATAACTTATGACGTCATGTGGTATTACGTTATTGCGAATAACGTTATATTGTGTTACTTCATGATGTATGACGTCATGTAGTATTACGTTATAACGTATGACGGTATGTAGTATTACGTTATTCCGCATAACGTTGTATAGTGTTACTTTATTACGTATGACGTCATGTAGTATTACGTTATAACGTATGACGGTATGTAGTATTACGATATAACCTATGACGTCATGTAGTATTACGTTATAACGTATGACGTCATGTAGTATTACGTTATAACGTATGACGTCGTGTAGTATTACGTTATAACGTATGACGTTATGTATTATTACGATATAACGTAATACGTTATGCAGAATTGGGTTATAACGTATGACGTCATGTAGTTTTGCGTTATAACGTATGACGTTACGTAGTATTACGTTATAACGTATGATGTTATGGAGTATTACGTTATAACGTATGACGTCATGTGGTAGTACGTTATTACGAATAACGTTATATTGTGTTACTTTATGACGTATGACGTCATGTAGTTTTGCGTTATAACGTATGACGTTATGTAGTATTACGATATAACGTATGACGTCATGTGGTATTACGTTATTGCGAATAACGTTATATTGTGTCACTTTATGACGTATGACGTCATGTAGTATTACGTTTTAACGTATGACGGTATGTAGCATTGCGTTATTCCGTATAACGTTATATCGTGTTACGTTATAAAGTATGACGTCGTGTAGTATTACGTTATAACGTATGACGTTATGTATTATTACGATATAACGTATGACGTCATGTAGTATTACGTTATAACGTATGACGTCATGTAGTATTACGTTATAACGTATGACGGTATGTAGTATTGCGTTATTCCGTATAAAGTTATATAGTGTTACGTTATAAAGTATGACGTCATGTAGTATTACGTTATAACGTATGACGTGATGTGGTATTACGTTATTACGAATAACGTTATATTGTGTTACTTTATAACGTATGACGTCATGTAGTATTACGTTATAACGTATGACGTTATGTAGTATTACGATATAACGTATGGCGTCATGTGGTATTACGTTATTGCGAATAACGTTATATTGTGTTACTTTATGACGTATGACGTCATGTAGTATTACGTTATAGCGTATGACGGTATGTAGTATTACGATATAACCTATGACGTCATGTAGTATTACGATATAACGTACAACGTTATATAGAATTACGATATAACGTATGACGTAATGTGGTGTTACGTAATTGCGAATAACGTTATATTGTGTTACTTTATGACGTATGACGTCATATAGTATTACTTTATGAGGTATGACGTCATGTAGTATTAGATTACAACGTATGACGTTATGTATTATTACGATATAACGTATGACGTTATGTAGAATTTCGATATAACGTATGACGTCATGTGGTGTTACATAATTGCAAATAACGTTATATTGTGTTACTTTATGACGTATGACGTCATATAGTATTAGATTACAACGTATGACGTTATGTATTATTACGATACAACGTATGACGTTATATATTACTACGATATATCGTATGACGTTATGCAGTATTAGGTTATAACGTATGACGTCATGTAGTTTTGCGTTATAACGTATGACGTTACGTAGTATTACGTTATAACGTATGATGTTATGGAGTATTACGTTATAACGTATGACGTCATGTGGTAGTACTTTATTACGAATAACGTTATATTGTGTTACTTTATGACGTATGACGTCATGTAGTATTAGGTTACAACGTATGACGTTATGTATTATTACGATATAACGTATGACGTTATGCAGTATTAGGTTATAACGTATGACGTCATGTAGTTTTGCGTTATAACGTATGACGTTACGTAGTATTACGTTATAACGTATGATGTTATGGAGTATTACGTTATAACGTATGACGTCATGTGGTAGTACGTTATTACGAATAACGTTATATTGTGTTACTTTATGACGTATGACGTCATGTAGTATTAGGTTACAACGTATGACGTTATGTATTATTACGATATAACGTATGACGTTATGCAGTATTAGGTCATAACGTATGACGTCATGTAGTTTTGCGTTATAGCTTATGACGTTATGTAGTATTACGATACAACGTATGAGGTCATGTGGTATTACGTTATTACGAATATCGTAATATTGTGATACTTTATGACGTATGGCGCCATGTAGTATTACTTTATTACGTATGACGTCATGTAGTATTAGATTACAACGTATGACGTTATGTATTATTACGATATAACGTATGACGTTATGTAGTATTACGATATAACGTATGACGTCATGTAGTATTACGTCATAACGTATGACGTCATGTAGTATTACGTTATAACGTACGACGGTATGTAGTATTGCGTTATTCCGTATAAAGTTATATAGTGTTACGTTATAAAGTATGACGTCATGTAGTATTACGTTATAACGTATGACGTGATGTGGTATTACGTTATTACGAATAACGTTATATTGTGTTACTTTATAACGTATGACGTCATGTAGTATTACGTTATAACGTATGGCGTTATGTAGTATTACGATATAACGTATGGCGTCATGTGGTATTACGTTATTGCGAATAACGTTATATTGAGTTACTTTATGACGTATGACGTCATGTAGTATTACGTTATAACGTATGACGGTATGTAGTATTACGTTATTCCGCATAACGTTGTATAGTGTTACTTTATGAAGTATGACGTTATGTTGTATTACGTTGTAACGTATGACGTCATGTAGTATTACGTTATAACGTACGGCGTTATGTAGTATTACGATATAACGTATGACGTCATGTGGTATTACGTTATTGCGAATAACGTTATATTGTGTTACTTCATGATGTATGACGTCATGTAGTATTACGTTATAACGTATGACGGTATGTAGTATTACGTTATTCCGCATAACGTTGTATAGTGTTACTTTATTACGTATGACGTCATGTAGTATTAGATTACAACGTATGACGTTATGTATTATTACGATATAACGTATGACGTTATGTAGTATTACGATATAACGTATGACGTTATGCAGTATTACGATATAACGTATGACGTTATGTAGTATTACGTTATAACGTATGACGTCATGTAGTATTACGTTATAACGTATGACGGTATGTAGTATTGCGTTATTCCGTATAACGTTGTATAGTGTTACTTTATTACGTATGACGTCATGTAGTATTAGATTACAACGTATGACGTTATGTATTATTACGATATAACGTATGACGTTATGTAGTATTACGATATAACGTATGACGTTATGCAGTATTACGATATAACGTATGACGTCATGTAGTATTACGTTATAACGTATGACGTCATGTAGTATTACGATATAACGTACAACGTTATGTCGTATTACGTTATAACGTATCATGTCATGTAGTATTACGTTATAACGTATGACGTTATGGAGTATTACGTTATAACGTATGAGGTCATGTGGTATTACGTTATTACGAATAACGTTATATTGTGTTACTTTATGACGTATGACGTCATGTAGTATTAGGTTACAACGTATGACGATTATGTATTATTACGATATAACGTATGACGTTATGCAGTATTAGGTTATAACGTATGACGTCATGTAGTTTTGCGAGATAACGTATGACGTTATGTAGTATTACGATATAACGTATGACGTCATGTGGTATTACGTTATTGCGAATAACGTAATATTGTGTCACTTTATGACGTATGACGTCATGTAGTATTACGTTTTAACGTATGACGGTATGTAGTATTGCGTTATTCCGTATAACGTTATATAGTGTTACGTTATAAAGTATGACGTCGTGTAGTATTACGTTATAACGTATGACGTTATGTATTATTACGATATAACGTATGACGTCATGTAGTAATACGTTATAACGTATGACGTCATGTAGTATTACGTTATAACGTATGGCGTTCTGTAGTATTACGATATAACGTATGACGTCATGTGGTATTACGTTATTGCGAATAACGTTATATTGTGTTACTTTATGACGTATGACGTCATGTAGTATTACGTTATAACGTATGACGGTATGTAGTATTACGTTATTCCGCATAACGTTGTATAGTGTTACTTTATGAAGTATGACGTTATGTTGTTTTACGTTATAACGTATGACGTCATGTAGTATTACGTTATAACGTATGGCGTTATGTAGTATTACGATATAACTTATGACGTCATGTGGTATTACGTTATTGCGAATAACGTTATATTGTGTTACTTCATGATGTATGACGTCATGTAGTATTACGTTATAACGTATGACGGTATGTAGTATTACGTTATTCCGCATAACGTTGTATAGTGTTACTTTATTACGTATGACGTCATGTAGTATTACGTTATAACGTATGACGGTATGTAGTATTACGATATAACCTATGACGTCATGTAGTATTACGTTATAACGTATGACGTCATGTAGTATTACGTTATAACGTATGACGTCGTGTAGTATTACGTTATAACGTATGACGTTATGTATTATTACGATATAACGTAATACGTTATGCAGAATTGGGTTATAACGTATGACGTCATGTAGTTTTGCGTTATAACGTATGACGTTACGTAGTATTACGTTATAACGTATGATGTTATGGAGTATTACGTTATAACGTATGACGTCATGTGGTAGTACGTTATTACGAATAACGTTATATTGTGTTACTTTATGACGTATGACGTCATGTAGTTTTGCGTTATAACGTATGACGTTATGTAGTATTACGATATAACGTATGACGTCATGTGGTATTACGTTATTGCGAATAACGTTATATTGTGTCACTTTATGACGTATGACGTCATGTAGTATTACGTTTTAACGTATGACGGTATGTAGCATTGCGTTATTCCGTATAACGTTATATAGTGTTACGTTATAAAGTATGACGTCGTGTAGTATTACGTTATAACGTATGACGTTATGTATTATTACGATATAACGTATGACGTCATGTAGTATTACGTTATAACGTATGACGTCATGTAGTATTACGTTATAACGTATGACGGTATGTAGTATTGCGTTATTCCGTATAAAGTTATATAGTGTTACGTTATAAAGTATGACGTCATGTAGTATTACGTTATAACGTATGACGTGATGTGGTATTACGTTATTACGAATAACGTTATATTGTGTTACTTTATAACGTATGACGTCATGTAGTATTACGTTATAACGTATGACGTTATGTAGTATTACGATATAACGTATGGCGTCATGTGGTATTACGTTATTGCGAATAACGTTATATTGTGTTACTTTATGACGTATGACGTCATGTAGTATTACGTTATAGCGTATGACGGTATGTAGTATTACGATATAACCTATGACGTCATGTAGTATTACGATATAACGTACAACGTTATATAGAATTACGATATAACGTATGACGTCATGTGGTGTTACGTAATTGCGAATAACGTTATATTGTGTTACTTTATGACGTATGACGTCATATAGTATTACTTTATGAGGTATGACGTCATGTAGTATTAGATTACAACGTATGACGTTATGTATTATTACGATATAACGTATGACGTTATGTAGAATTTCGATATAACGTATGACGTCATGTGGTGTTACATAATTGCAAATAACGTTATATTGTGTTACTTTATGACGTATGACGTCATATAGTATTAGATTACAACGTATGACGTTATGTATTATTACGATACAACGTATGACGTTATATATTACTACGATATATCGTATGACGTTATGCAGTATTAGGTTATAACGTATGACGTCATGTAGTTTTGCGTTATAACGTATGACGTTACGTAGTATTACGTTATAACGTATGATGTTATGGAGTATTACGTTATAACGTATGACGTCATGTGGTAGTACTTTATTACGAATAACGTTATATTGTGTTACTTTATGACGTATGACGTCATGTAGTATTAGGTTACAACGTATGACGTTATGTATTATTACGATATAACGTATGACGTTATGCAGTATTAGGTTATAACGTATGACGTCATGTAGTTTTGCGTTATAACGTATGACGTTACGTAGTATTACGTTATAACGTATGATGTTATGGAGTATTACGTTATAACGTATGACGTCATGTGGTAGTACGTTATTACGA
This sequence comes from Bombus terrestris, assembly GCF_910591885.1. Lineage (NCBI taxonomy): Eukaryota > Metazoa > Arthropoda > Insecta > Hymenoptera > Apidae > Bombus > Bombus terrestris. The sequence goes on from NW_025963557.1 coordinate 2,767,816, forward strand.
ATAACGTTATATTGTGTTACTTTATGACGTATGACGTCATGTAGTATTAGGTTACAACGTATGACGTTATGTATTATTACGATATAACGTATGACGTTATGCAGTATTAGGTCATAACGTATGACGTCATGTAGTTTTGCGTTATAGCTTATGACGTTATGTAGTATTACGATACAACGTATGACGTCATGTGGTGTTACGTTATTGCGAATAACGTTATATTGTGTTACTTTATGTCGTATGACGTCATGTAGTATTACGTTATAACGTATGACGGTATGTAGTATTACGTTATTCCGTATAACGTTATATAGTGTTACTTTATGAAGTATGACGTTATGTTGTATTACGTTATAGCGTATGACGTTATGGAGCATTACGTTATAACGTATGAGGTCATGTGGTATTACATTAGTACGAATATCGTAATATTGTGTTACTTTATGACGTATGACGTCATGTAGTATTACTTTATGACGTATGACGGTATGTAGTATTACGTTATTCCGTATAACGTTATATAGTGTTACGTTATAAAGTATGACGTCGTGTAGTATTACGTTATAACGTATGACTTTATGGAGTATTACGTTATAACGTATGATGTCACGTGGTATTACGTTATTACGAATATCGTAATATTGTGTTACTTTATGACGTATGACGTCATGTAGTATTACTTTGTGACGTATGACGTCATGTAGTATTACTTTATGACGTATGACGTCATGTAGTATTAGGTTAAAACGTATGACGTTATGTATTATTACGATATAACGTATGACGTCATGTAGTACTACGTTATAACGTATGACGTCATGTAGTATTACGATATAACGTACAACGTTATGTCGTATTACGTTATAACGTATCATGCCATGTAGTATTACGTTATAACGTATGACGTCATGTAGTATTACGTTATAACGTACGACGGTATGTAGTATTGCGTTATTCCGTATAAAGTTATATAGTGTTACGTTATAAAGTATGACGTCATGTAGTATTACGTTATAACGTATGACGTGATGTGGTATTACGTTATTACGAATAACGTTATATTGTGTTACTTTATAACGTATGACGTCATGTAGTATTACGTTATAACGTATGGCGTTATGTAGTATTACGATATAACGTATGGCGTCATGTGGTATTACGTTATTGCGAATAACGTTATATTGAGTTACTTTATGACGTATGACGTCATGTAGTATTACGTTATAACGTATGACGGTATGTAGTATTACGTTATTCCGCATAACGTTGTATAGTGTTACTTTATGAAGTATGACGTTATGTTGTATTACGTTGTAACGTATGACGTCATGTAGTATTACGTTATAACGTACGGCGTTATGTAGTATTACGATATAACGTATGACGTCATGTGGTATTACGTTATTGCGAATAACGTTATATTGTGTTACTTCATGATGTATGACGTCATGTAGTATTACGTTATAACGTATGACGGTATGTAGTATTACGTTATTCCGCATAACGTTGTATAGTGTTACTTTATTACGTATGACGTCATGTAGTATTAGATTACAACGTATGACGTTATGTATTATTACGATATAACGTATGACGTTATGTAGTATTACGATATAACGTATGACGTTATGCAGTATTACGATATAACGTATGACGTTATGTAGTATTACGTTATAACGTATGACGTCATGTAGTATTACGTTATAACGTATGACGGTATGTAGTATTGCGTTATTCCGTATAACGTTGTATAGTGTTACTTTATTACGTATGACGTCATGTAGTATTAGATTACAACGTATGACGTTATGTATTATTACGATATAACGTATGACGTTATGTAGTATTACGATATAACGTATGACGTTATGCAGTATTACGATATAACGTATGACGTCATGTAGTATTACGTTATAACGTATGACGTCATGTAGTATTACGATATAACGTACAACGTTATGTCGTATTACGTTATAACGTATCATGTCATGTAGTATTACGTTATAACGTATGACGTTATGGAGTATTACGTTATAACGTATGAGGTCATGTGGTATTACGTTATTACGAATAACGTTATATTGTGTTACTTTATGACGTATGACGTCATGTAGTATTAGGTTACAACGTATGACGATTATGTATTATTACGATATAACGTATGACGTTATGCAGTATTAGGTTATAACGTATGACGTCATGTAGTTTTGCGAGATAACGTATGACGTTATGTAGTATTACGATATAACGTATGACGTCATGTGGTATTACGTTATTGCGAATAACGTAATATTGTGTCACTTTATGACGTATGACGTCATGTAGTATTACGTTTTAACGTATGACGGTATGTAGTATTGCGTTATTCCGTATAACGTTATATAGTGTTACGTTATAAAGTATGACGTCGTGTAGTATTACGTTATAACGTATGACGTTATGTATTATTACGATATAACGTATGACGTCATGTAGTAATACGTTATAACGTATGACGTCATGTAGTATTACGTTATAACGTATGGCGTTCTGTAGTATTACGATATAACGTATGACGTCATGTGGTATTACGTTATTGCGAATAACGTTATATTGTGTTACTTTATGACGTATGACGTCATGTAGTATTACGTTATAACGTATGACGGTATGTAGTATTACGTTATTCCGCATAACGTTGTATAGTGTTACTTTATGAAGTATGACGTTATGTTGTTTTACGTTATAACGTATGACGTCATGTAGTATTACGTTATAACGTATGGCGTTATGTAGTATTACGATATAACTTATGACGTCATGTGGTATTACGTTATTGCGAATAACGTTATATTGTGTTACTTCATGATGTATGACGTCATGTAGTATTACGTTATAACGTATGACGGTATGTAGTATTACGTTATTCCGCATAACGTTGTATAGTGTTACTTTATTACGTATGACGTCATGTAGTATTACGTTATAACGTATGACGGTATGTAGTATTACGATATAACCTATGACGTCATGTAGTATTACGTTATAACGTATGACGTCATGTAGTATTACGTTATAACGTATGACGTCGTGTAGTATTACGTTATAACGTATGACGTTATGTATTATTACGATATAACGTAATACGTTATGCAGAATTGGGTTATAACGTATGACGTCATGTAGTTTTGCGTTATAACGTATGACGTTACGTAGTATTACGTTATAACGTATGATGTTATGGAGTATTACGTTATAACGTATGACGTCATGTGGTAGTACGTTATTACGAATAACGTTATATTGTGTTACTTTATGACGTATGACGTCATGTAGTTTTGCGTTATAACGTATGACGTTATGTAGTATTACGATATAACGTATGACGTCATGTGGTATTACGTTATTGCGAATAACGTTATATTGTGTCACTTTATGACGTATGACGTCATGTAGTATTACGTTTTAACGTATGACGGTATGTAGCATTGCGTTATTCCGTATAACGTTATATAGTGTTACGTTATAAAGTATGACGTCGTGTAGTATTACGTTATAACGTATGACGTTATGTATTATTACGATATAACGTATGACGTCATGTAGTATTACGTTATAACGTATGACGTCATGTAGTATTACGTTATAACGTATGACGGTATGTAGTATTGCGTTATTCCGTATAAAGTTATATAGTGTTACGTTATAAAGTATGACGTCATGTAGTATTACGTTATAACGTATGACGTGATGTGGTATTACGTTATTACGAATAACGTTATATTGTGTTACTTTATAACGTATGACGTCATGTAGTATTACGTTATAACGTATGACGTTATGTAGTATTACGATATAACGTATGGCGTCATGTGGTATTACGTTATTGCGAATAACGTTATATTGTGTTACTTTATGACGTATGACGTCATGTAGTATTACGTTATAGCGTATGACGGTATGTAGTATTACGATATAACCTATGACGTCATGTAGTATTACGATATAACGTACAACGTTATATAGAATTACGATATAACGTATGACGTCATGTGGTGTTACGTAATTGCGAATAACGTTATATTGTGTTACTTTATGACGTATGACGTCATATAGTATTACTTTATGAGGTATGACGTCATGTAGTATTAGATTACAACGTATGACGTTATGTATTATTACGATATAACGTATGACGTTATGTAGAATTTCGATATAACGTATGACGTCATGTGGTGTTACATAATTGCAAATAACGTTATATTGTGTTACTTTATGACGTATGACGTCATATAGTATTAGATTACAACGTATGACGTTATGTATTATTACGATACAACGTATGACGTTATATATTACTACGATATAACGTATGACGTTATGCAGTATTAGGTTATAACGTATCACGTCATGTAGTTTTGCGTTATAACGTATGACGTTACGTAGTATTACGTTATAACGTATGATGTTATGGAGTATTACGTTATAACGTATGACGTCATGTGGTAGTACTTTATTACGAATAACGTTATATTGTGTTACTTTATGACGTATGACGTCATGTAGTATTAGGTTACAACGTATGACGTTATGTATTATTACGATATAACGTATGACGTTATGCAGTATTAGGTTATAACGTATGACGTCATGTAGTTTTGCGTTATAACGTATGACGTTACGTAGTATTACGTTATAACGTATGATGTTATGGAGTATTACGTTATAACGTATGACGTCATGTGGTAGTACGTTATTACGAATAACGTTATATTGTGTTACTTTATGACGTATGACGTCATGTAGTATTAGGTTACAACGTATGACGTTATGTATTATTACGATATAACGTATGACGTTATGCAGTATTAGGTCATAACGTATGACGTCATGTAGTTTTGCGTTATAGCTTATGACGTTATGTAGTATTACGATACAACGTATGACGTCATGTGGTGTTACGTTATTGCGAATAACGTTATATTGTGTTACTTTATGTCGTATGACGTCATGTAGTATTACGTTATAACGTATGACGGTATGTAGTATTACGTTATTCCGTATAAAGTTATATAGTGTTACTTTATGAAGTATGACGTTATGTTGTATTACGTTATAGCGTATGACGTTATGGAGCATTACGTTATAACGTATGAGGTCATGTGGTATTACATTAGTACGAATATCGTAATATTGTGTTACTTTATGACGTATGACGTCATGTAGTATTACTTTATGACGTATGACGGTATGTAGTATTACGTTATTCCGTATAACGTTATATAGTGTTACGTTATAAAGTATGACGTCGTGTAGTATTACGTTATAACGTATGACTTTATGGAGTATTACGTTATAACGTATGATGTCACGTGGTATTACGTTATTACGAATATCGTAATATTGTGTTACTTTATGACGTATGACGTCATGTAGTATTACTTTGTGACGTATGACGTCATGTAGTATTACTTTATGACGTATGACGTCATGTAGTATTAGGTTAAAACGTATGACGTTATGTATTATTACGATATAACGTATGACGTCATGTAGTACTACGTTATAACGTATGACGTCATGTAGTATTACGATATAACGTACAACGTTATGTCGTATTACGTTATAACGTATCATGCCATGTAGTATTACGTTATAACGTATGACGTTATGGAGTATTACGTTATAACGTATGAGGTCATGTGGTATTACGTTATTACGAATATCGTAATATTGTGATACTTTATGACGTATGACGCCATGTAGTATTACTTTATTACGTATGACGTCATGTAGTATTAGATTACAACGTATGACGTTATGTATTATTACGATATAACGTATGACGTTATGTAGTATTACGATATAACGTATGACGTTATGTAGTATTACGATATAACGTATGACGTTATGTAGTATTACGTTATAACGTATGACGTCATGTAGTATTACGTTATAACGTATGACGTTATGTAGTATTGCGTTATTCCGTATAACGTTATATAGTGTTACGTTATAAAGTATGACGTCATGTAGTATTACGTTATAACGTATGACGTCATGTAGTATTACGATATAACGTACAACGTTATGTCGTATTACGTTATAACGTATCATGTCATGTAGTATTACGTTATAACGTATGACGTTATGGAGTATTACGTTATAACGTATGAGGTCATGTGGTATTACGTTATTACGAATAACGTTATATTGTGTTACTTTATGACGTATGACGTCATGTAGTATTAGGTTACAACGTATGACGATTATGTATTATTACGATATAACGTATGACGTTATGCAGTATTAGGTTATAACGTATGACGTCATGTAGTTTTGCGAGATAACATATGACGTTATGTATTATTACGATATAACGTATGACGTCATGTGGTATTACGTTAATGCGAATAACGTTATATTGTGTCACTTTATGACGTACGACGTCATGTAGTATTACGTTTTAACGTATGACGGTATGTAGTATTGCGTAATTCCGTATAACGTTATATAGTGTTACGTTGTAAAGTATGACGTCGTGTAGTATTACGTTATAACGTATGACGTTATGTAGTATTACGATATAACGTATGACGTCATGTAGTATTACGTTATAACGTATGACGTCATGTAGTATTACGTTATAACGTATGGCGTTATGTAGTATTACGATATAACGTATGACGTCATGTGGTATTACGTTATTGCGAATAACGTTATATTGTGTTACTTTATGTCGTATGACGTCATGTAGTATTACGTTATAACGTATGACGGTATGTAGTATTACGTTATTCCGTATAACGTTATATAGTGTTACTTTATGAAGTATGACGTTATGTTGTATTACGTTATAGCGTATGACGTTATGGAGCATTACGTTATAACGTATGAGGTCATGTGGTATTACATTAGTACGAATATCGTAATATTGTGTTACTTTATGACGTATGACGTCATGTAGTATTACTTTATGACGTATGACGGTATGTAGTATTACGTTATTCCGTATAACGTTATATAGTGTTACGTTATAAAGTATGACGTCGTGTAGTATTACGTTATAACGTATGACTTTATGGAGTATTACGTTATAACGTATGATGTCATGTGGTATTACGTTATTACGAATATCGTAATATTGTGTTACTTTATGACGTATGACGTCATGTAGTATTACTTTGTGACGTATGACGTCATGTAGTATTACTTTATGACGTATGACGTCATGTAGTATTAGGTTAAAACGTATGACGTTATGTATTATTACGATATAACGTATGACGTCATGTAGTACTACGTTATAACGTATGACGTCATGTAGTATTACGATATAACGTACAACGTTATGTCGTATTACGTTATAACGTATCATGCCATGTAGTATTACGTTATAACGTATGACGCTATGGAGTATTACGTTATAACGTATGAGGTCATGTGGTATTACGTTATTACGAATATCGTAATATTGTGATACTTTATGACGTATGGCGCCATGTAGTATTACTTTATTACGTATGACGTCATGTAGTATTAGATTACAACGTATGACGTTATGTATTATTACGATATAACGTATGACGTTATGTAGTATTACGATATAACGTATGACGTTATGTAGTATTACGTTATAACGTATGACGTCATGTAGTATTACGTTATAACGTATGACGGTATGTAGTATTGCGTTATTCCGTATAACGTTATATAGTGTTACGTTATAAAGTATGACGTCATGTAGTATTACGTTACAACGTATGACGTCATGTAGTATTACGATATAACGTACAACGTTATGTCGTATTACGTTATAACGTATCATGTCATGTAGTATTACGTTATAACGTATGACGTTATGGAGTATTACGTTATAACGTATGAGGTCATGTGGTATGACGTTATTACGAATAACATTATATTGTGTTACTTTATGACGTATGACGTCATGTAGTATTAGGTTACAACGTATGACGATTATGTATTATTACGATATAACGTATGACGTTATGCAGTATTAGGTTATAACGTATGACGTCATGTAGTTTTGCGAGATAACATATGACGTTATGTATTATTACGATATAACGTATGACGTCATGTGGTATTACGTTAATGCGAATAACGTTATATTGTGTCACTTTATGACGTATGACGTCATGTAGTATTACGTTTTAACGTATGACGGTATGTAGTATTACGATATAACGTACAACGTTATGTCGTATTACGTTATAACGTATCATGTCATGTAGTATTACGTTATAACGTATGACGTCGTGTAGTATTACGTTATAACGTATGACGTTATGTAGTATTACGATATAACGTATGACGTCATGTGGTATTACGTTATTGCGAATAACGTTATATTGTGTCACTTTATGACGTATGACGTCATGTAGTATTACGTTTTAGCGTATGACGGTATGTAGTATTGCGTTATTCCGTATAACGTTATATAGTGTTACGTTATAAAGTATGACGTCGTGTAGTATTACGTTATAACGTATGACGTCATGTAGTATTACGTTATAACGTATGGCGTTATGTAGTATTACGATATAACGTATGACGTCATGTGGTATTACGTTATTGCGAATAACGTTATATTGTGTTACTTTATGACGTATGACGTCATGTAGTATTACGTTATAACGTATGACGGTATGTAGTATTACGTTATTCCGCATAACGTTGTATAGTGTTACTTTATGAAGTATGACGTTATGTTGTATTACGTTATAACGTATGACGTCATGTAGTATTACGTTATAACGTATGGCGTTATGTAGTATTACGATATAACGTATGACGTCATGTGGTATTACGTTATTGCGAATAACGTTATATTGTGTTACTTCATGATGTATGACGTCATGTAGTATTACGTTATAACGTATGACGGTATGTAGTATTACGTTATTCCGCATAACGTTGTATAGTGTTACTTTATTACGTATGACGTTATGTTGTATTACGTTATAACGTATGACGTCATGTAGTATTATGTTATAACGTATGACGGTATGTAGTATTACGATAGCACCTATGACGTCATGTAGTATTACGTTATAACGTATGACGTCATGTAGTATTACGTTATAACGTATGACGCCGTGTAGTATTACGTTATAACGTATGACGTTATGTATTATTACGATATAACGTAATACGTTATGCAGAATTGGGTTATAACGTATGACGTCATGTAGTTTTGCGTTATAACGTATGACGTTACGTAGTATTACGTTATAACGTATGATGTTATGGAGTATTACGTTATAACGTATGACGTCATGTGGTAGTACGTTATTACGAATAACGTTATATTGTGTTACTTTATGACGTATGACGTCATGTAGTTTTGCGTTATAACGTATGACGTTATGTAGTATTACGATATAACGTATGACGTCATGTGGTATTACGTTATTGCGAATAACGTTATATTGTGTCACTTTATGACGTATGACGTCATGTAGTATTACGTTTTAACGTATGACGGTATGTAGTATTACGTTATTCCGCATAACGTTGTATAGTGTTACTTTATGAAGTATGACGTTATGTTGTATTACGTTGTAACGTATGACGTCATGTAGTATTACGTTATAACGTATGGCGTTATGTAGTATTACGATATAACGTATGACGTCATGTGGTATTACGTTATTGCGAATAACGTTATATTGTGTTACTTCATGATGTATGACGTCATGTAGTATTACGTTATAACGTATGACGGTATGTAGTATTACGTTATTCCGCATAACGTTGTATAGTGTTACTTTATTACGTATGACGTCATGTAGTATTACGTTATAGCGTATGACGGTATGTAGTATTACGATATAACCTATGACGTCATGTAGTATTACGATATAACGTACAACGTTATATAGAATTACGATATAACGTATGACGTCATGTGGTGTTACGTAATTGCGAATAACGTTATATTGTGTTACTTTATGACGTATGACGTCATATAGTATTACTTTATGACGTATGACGTCATGTAGTATTAGATTACAACGTATGACGTTATGTATTATTACGAAATAACGTATGACGTTATGCAGTATTAGGTTATAACGTATGACGTCATGTAGTTTTGCGTTATAACGTATGACGTTACGTAGTATTACGTTATAACGTATGATGTTATGGAGTATTACGTTATAACGTATGACGTCATGTGGTAGTACGTTATTACGAATAACGTTATATTGTGTTACTTTATGACGTATGACGTCATGTAGTATTAGGTTACAACGTATGACGTTATGTATTATTACGATATAACGTATGACGTTATGCAGTATTAGGTTATAACGTATGATGTCATGTAGTTTTGCGTTATAACGTATGACGTTATGTAGTATTACGATATAACGTATGACGTCATGTGGTATTACGTTATTGTGAATAACGTTATATTGTGTCACTTTATGACGTATGACGTCATGTAGTATTACGTTTTAACGTATGACGGTATGTAGTATTGCGTTATTCCGTATAACGTTATATAGTGTTACGTTATAAAGTATGACGTCGTGTAGTATTACGTTATAACGTATGACGTTATGTATTATTACGATATAACGTATGACGTCATGTAGTATTACGTTATAACGTATGACGTCATGTAGTATTACGTTTTAACGTATGACGGTATGTAGTATTGCGTTATTCCGTATAACGTTATATAGTGTTACGTTATAAAGTATGACGTCGTGTAGTATTACGTTATAACGTATGACGTTATGTATTATTACGATATAACGTACGACGTCATGCAGTATTACTTTATGACGTATGACGTCATGTAGTATTAGGTTACAACGTATGACGTTATGTATTATTACGATATAACGTATGACGTTATGCAGTATTAGGTTATAACGTATGACGTCATGCAGTTTTGCGTTATAGCTTATGACGTTATGTAGTATTACGATACAACGTATGACGTCATGTGGTGTTACGTTATTGCGAATAACGTTATATTGTGTTACTTTATGTCGTATGACGTCATGTAGTATTACGTTATAACGTATGACGGTATGTAGTATTACGTTATTCCGTATAACGTTATATAGTGTTACTTTATGAAGTATGACGTTATGTTGTATTACGTTATAGCGTATGACGTTATGGAGCATTACGTTATAACGTATGAGGTCATGTGGTATTACATTAGTACGAATATCGTAATATTGTGTTACTTTATGACGTATGACGTCATGTAGTATTACTTTATGACGTATGACGGTATGTAGTATTACGTTATTCCGTATAACGTTATATAGTGTTACGTTATAAAGTATGACGTCGTGTAGTATTACGTTATAACGTATGACTTTATGGAGTATTACGTTATAACGTATGATGTCATGTGGTATTACGTTATTACGAATATCGTAATATTGTGTTACTTTATGACGTATGACGTCATGTAGTATTACTTTGTGACGTATGACGTCATGTGGTATTACTTTATGACGTATGACGTCATGTAGTATTAGGTTACAACGTATGACGTTATGTATTATTACGATATAACGTATGACGTTATGTAGTATTACGATATAACGTATGACGTTATGTAGTATTACGATATAACGTATGACGTTATGTAGTATTACGATATAACGTTTGACGTTATGTAGTATTACGATATAACGTACAACGTTATGTCGTATTACGTTATAACGTATCATGTCATGTAGTATTACGTTATAACGTATGACGTTATGGAGTATTACGTTATAACGTATGAGGTCATGTGGTATTACGTTATTACGAATAACGTGATATTGTGTTACTTTATGACGTATGACGTCATGTAGTATTAGGTTACAACGTATGACGATTATGTATTATTACGATATAACGTATGACGTTATGCAGTATTAGGTTATAACGTATGACGTCATGTAGTTTTGCGAGATAACATATGACGTTATGTATTATTACGATATAACGTATGACGTCATGTGGTATTACGTTAATGCGAATAACGTTATATTGTGTCACTTTATGACGTATGACGTCATGTAGTATTACGTTTTAACGTATGACGGTATGTAGTATTGCGTTATTCCGTATAACGTTATATAGTGTTACGTTATAAAGTATGACGTCGTGTAGTATTACGTTATAACGTATGACGTTATGTATTATTACGATATAACGTATGACGTCATGTAGTATTACGTTATAACGTATGACGTCATGTAGTATTACGTTATAACGTATGGCGTTATGTAGTATTACGATATAACGTATGACGTCATGTGGTATTACGTTATTGCGAATAACGTTATATTGTGTTACTTTATGACGTATGACGTCATGTAGTATTACGTTATAACGTATGACGGTATGTAGTATTACGTTATTCCGCATAACGTTGTATAGTGTTACTTTATGAAGTATAACGTTATGTTGTATTACGTTATAACGTATGACGTCATGTAGTATTACGTTATAACGTATGGCGTTATGTAGTATTACGATATAACGTATGACGTCATGTGGTATTACGTTATTGCGAATAACGTTATATTGTGTTACTTCATGATGTATGACGTCATGTAGTATTACGTTATAACGTATGACGGTATGTAGTATTACGTTATTCCGCATAACGTTGTATAGTGTTACTTTATTACGTATGACGTCATGTAGTATTACGTTATAACGTATGACGGTATGTAGTATTACGATATAACCTATAACGTCATGTAGTATTACGTTATAACGTATGTCGTCATGTAGTATTACGTTATAACGTATGACGTCGTGTAGTATTACGTTATAACGTATGACGTTATGTATTATTACGATATAACGTAATACGTTATGCAGAATTGGGTTATAACGTATGACGTCATGTAGTTTTGCGTTATAACGTATGACGTTACGTAGTATTACGTTATAACGTATGATGTTATGGAGTATTACGTTATAACGTATGACGTCATGTGGTAGTACGTTATTACGAATAACGTTATATTGTGTTACTTTATGACGTATGACGTCATGTAGTTTTGCGTTATAACGTATGACGTTATGTAGTATTACGATATAACGTATGACGTCATGTGGTATTACGTTATTGCGAATAACGTTATATTGTGTCACTTTATGACGTATGACGTCATGTAGTATTACGTTTTAACGTATGACGGTATGTAGTATTGCGTTATTCCGTATAACGTTACATAGTGTTACGTTATAAAGTATGACGTCGTGTAGTATTACGTTATAACGTATGACGTTATGTGGTATTACGTTATTACGAATATCGTAATATTGTGTTACTTTATGACGTATGACGTCATGTAGTATTACTTTGTGACGTATGACGTCATGTAGTATTACGTTATAACGTATGGCCTTATGTAGTATTACGATATAACGTATGACGTCATGTGGTATTACGTTATTGCGAATAACGTTATATTGTGTTACTTTATGACGTATGACGTCATGTAGTATTACGTTATAACGTATGACGGTATGTAGTACTACGTTATTCCGCATAACGTTGTATAGTGTTACTTTATGAAGTATGACGTTATGTTGTATTACGTTGTAACGTATGACGTCATGTAGTATTACGTTATAACGTATGGCGTTATGTAGTATTACGATATAACGTATGACGTCATGTGGTATTACGTTATTGCGAATAACGTTATATTGTGTTACTTCATGATGTATGACGTCATGTAGTATTACGTTATAACGTATGACGGTATGTAGTATTACGTTATTCCGCATAACGTTGTATAGTGTTACTTTATTACGTATGACGTCGTGTAGTATTACGTTATAGCGTATGACGGTATGTAGTATTACGATATAACCTATGACGTCATGTAGTATTACGATATAACGTACAACGTTATATAGAATTACGATATAACGTATGACGTCATGTGGTGTTACGTAATTGCGAATAACGTTATATTGTGTTACTTTATGACGTATGACGTCATATAGTATTACTTTATGACGTATGACGTCATGTAGTATTAGATTACAACGTATGACGTTATGTATTATTACTTTGTGACGTATGACGTCATGTAGTATTACGTTATAACGTATGGCCTTATGTAGTATTACGATATAACGTATGACGTCATGTGGTATTACGTTATTACGAATATCGTAATATTGTGTTACTTTATGACGTATGACGTCATGTAGTATTACTTTGTGACGTATGACGTCATGTAGTATTACGTTATAACGTATGGCCTTATGTAGTATTACGATATAACGTATGACGTCATGTGGTATTACGTTATTGCGAATAACGTTATATTGTGTTACTTCATGATGTATGACGTCATGTAGTATTACGTTATAACGTATGACGGTATGTAGTATTACGTTATTCCGCATAACGTTGTATAGTGTTTCTTTATTACGTATGACGTCATGTAGTATTACGTAATAGCGTATGACAGTATGTAGTATTACGATATAACCTATGACGTCATGTAGTATTACGATATAACGTATGACGTTATGTAGAATTTCGATATAACGTATGACGTCATGTGGTGTTACGTAATTGCAAATAACGTTATATTGTGTTCCTTTATGACGTATGACGTCATGTAGTATTAGATTACAACGTATGACGTTATGTATTATTACGATACAACGTATGACGTTATATATTACTACGATATAACGTATGACGTTATGCAGTATTAGGTTATAACGTATGACGTCATGTGGTATTACGTTATTACGAATAACGTTATATTGTGTTACTTTATGTAGTATGACTTATGTAGTATGACGTGATGTAGCATTTCTTTATAATGTATGACGTTATGTAGCATTACGGTATTACGAATAACGTTGTACTGTGCTACTTTATAAAGTGTTACGTTATAACGTATGACGTCGTGTAGTAATACGTTATAACGTATGACGTTATGTATTATTACGATATAACGTAATACGTTATGCAGAATTGGGTTATAACGTATGACATCATGTAGTTTTGCGTTATAACGTATGACGTTACGTAGTATTACGTTATAACGTATGATGTTATGGAGTATTACGTTATAACGTATGACGTCATGTGGTAGTACGTTATTACGAATAACGTTATATTGTGTTACTTTATGACGTATGACGTCATGTAGTATTAGGTTACAACGTATGACGTTATGTATTATTACGATATAACGTATGACGTTATGCAGTATTAGGTTATAACGTATGACGTCATGTAGTTTTGCGTTATAACGTATGACGTTATGTAGTATTACGATATAACGTATGACGTCATGTGGTATTACGTTATTGCGAATAACGATATATTGTGTCACTTTATGACGTATGACGTCATGTAGTATTACGTTTTAACGTATGACGGTATGTAGTATTGCGTTATTCCGTATGACGTTATATAGTGTTACGTTATAAAGTATGACGTCGTGTAGTATTACGTTATAACGTATGATGTTACGTAGTATTACGTTATAACGTATGATGTTATGGAGTATTACGTTATAACGTATGACGTCATGTGGTAGTACGTTATTACGAATAACGTTATATTGTGTCACTTTATGACGTATGACGTCATGTAGTATTACGTTTTAACGTATGACGGTATGTAGTATTGCGTTATTCCGTATAACGTTATATAGTGTTACGTTATAAAGTATGACGTCGTGTAGTATTACGTTATAACGTATGACGTTATGTATTATTACGATATAACGTATGACGTCATGTAGTATTACGTTATAACGTATGACGTCATGTAGTATTACGATATAACGTACAACGTTATGTCGTATTACGTTATAACGTATCATGTCATGTAGTATTACGTTATAACGTATGACGTTATGGAGTATTACGTTATAACGTATGAGGTCATGTGGTATTACGTTATTACGAATAACGTGATATTGTGTTACTTTATGACGTATGACGTCATGTAGTATTAGGTTACAACGTATGACGATTATGTATTATTACGATATAACGTATGACGTTATGCAGTATTAGGTTATAACGTATGACGTCATGTAGTTTTGCGAGATAACATATGACGTTATGTATTATTACGATATAACGTATGACGTCATGTGGTATTACGTTAATGCGAATAACGTTATATTGTGTCACTTTATGACGTATGACGTCATGTAGTATTACGTTTTAACGTATGACGGTATGTAGTATTGCGTTATTCCGTATAACGTTATATAGTGTTACGTTATAAAGTATGACGTCGTGTAGTATTACGTTATAACGTATGACGTTATGTATTATTACGATATAACGTATGACGTCATGTAGTATTACGTTATAACGTATGACGTCATGTAGTATTACGTTATAACGTATGGCGTTATGTAGTATTACGATATAACGTATGACGTCATGTGGTATTACGTTATTGCGAATAACGTTATATTGTGTTACTTTATGACGTATGACGTCATGTAGTATTACGTTATAACGTATGACGGTATGTAGTATTACGTTATTCCGCATAACGTTGTATAGTGTTACTTTATGAAGTATAACGTTATGTTGTATTACGTTATAACGTATGACGTCATGTAGTATTACGTTATAACGTATGGCGTTATGTAGTATTACGATATAACGTATGACGTCATGTGGTATTACGTTATTGCGAATAACGTTATATTGTGTTACTTCATGATGTATGACGTCATGTAGTATTACGTTATAACGTATGACGGTATGTAGTATTACGTTATTCCGCATAACGTTGTATAGTGTTACTTTATTACGTATGACGTCATGTAGTATTACGTTATAACGTATGACGGTATGTAGTATTACGATATAACCTATAACGTCATGTAGTATTACGTTATAACGTATGACGTCATGTAGTATTACGTTATAACGTATGACGTCGTGTAGTATTACGTTATAACGTATGACGTTATGTATTATTACGATATAACGTAATACGTTATGCAGAATTGGGTTATAACGTATGACGTCATGTAGTTTTGCGTTATAACGTATGACGTTACGTAGTATTACGTTATAACGTATGATGTTATGGAGTATTACGTTATAACGTATGACGTCATGTGGTAGTACGTTATTACGAATAACGTTATATTGTGTTACTTTATGACGTATGACGTCATGTAGTTTTGCGTTATAACGTATGACGTTATGTAGTATTACGATATAACGTATGACGTCATGTGGTATTACGTTATTGCGAATAACGTTATATTGTGTCACTTTATGACGTATGACGTCATGTAGTATTACGTTTTAACGTATGACGGTATGTAGTATTGCGTTATTCCGTATAACGTTACATAGTGTTACGTTATAAAGTATGACGTCGTGTAGTATTACGTTATAACGTATGACGTTATGTGGTATTACGTTATTACGAATATCGTAATATTGTGTTACTTTATGACGTATGACGTCATGTAGTATTACTTTGTGACGTATGACGTCATGTAGTATTACGTTATAACGTATGGCCTTATGTAGTATTACGATATAACGTATGACGTCATGTGGTATTACGTTATTGCGAATAACGTTATATTGTGTTACTTTATGACGTATGACGTCATGTAGTATTACGTTATAACGTATGACGGTATGTAGTACTACGTTATTCCGCATAACGTTGTATAGTGTTACTTTATGAAGTATGACGTTATGTTGTATTACGTTGTAATGTATGACGTCATGTAGTATTACGTTATAACGTATGGCGTTATGTAGTATTACGATATAACGTATGACGTCATGTGGTATTACGTTATTGCGAATAACGTTATATTGTGTTACTTCATGATGTATGACGTCATGTAGTATTACGTTATAACGTATGACGGTATGTAGTATTACGTTATTCCGCATAACGTTGTATAGTGTTACTTTATTACGTATGACGTCATGTAGTATTACGTTATAGCGTATGACGGTATGTAGTATTACGATATAACCTATGACGTCATGTAGTATTACGATATAACGTACAACGTTATATAGAATTACGATATAACGTATGACGTCATGTGGTGTTACGTAATTGCGAATAACGTTATATTGTGTTACTTTATGACGTATGACGTCATATAGTATTACTTTATGACGTATGACGTCATGTAGTATTAGATTACAACGTATGACGTTATGTATTATTACTTTGTGACGTATGACGTCATGTAGTATTACGTTATAACGTATGGCCTTATGTAGTATTACGATATAACGTATGACGTCATGTGGTATTACGTTATTACGAATATCGTAATATTGTGTTACTTTATGACGTATGACGTCATGTAGTATTACTTTGTGACGTATGACGTCATGTAGTATTACGTTATAACGTATGGCCTTATGTAGTATTACGATATAACGTATGACGTCATGTGGTATTACGTTATTGCGAATAACGTTATATTGTGTTACTTCATGATGTATGACGTCATGTAGTATTACGTTATAACGTATGACGGTATGTAGTATTACGTTATTCCGCATAACGTTGTATAGTGTTTCTTTATTACGTATGACGTCATGTAGTATTACGTTATAGCGTATGACAGTATGTAGTATTACGATATAACCTATGACGTCATGTAGTATTACGATATAACGTATGACGTTATGTAAAATTTCGATATAACGTATGACGTCGTGTGGTGTTACGTAATTGCAAATAACGTTATATTGTGTTACTTTATGACGTATGACGTCATGTAGTATTAGATTACAACGTATGACGTTATGTATTATTACGATACAACGTATGACGTTATATATTACTACGATATAACGTATGACGTTATGCAGTATTAGGTTATAACGTATGACGTCATGTGGTATTACGTTATTACGAATAACGTTATATTGTGTTACTTTATGTAGTATGACTTATGTAGTATGACGTGATGTAGCATTTCTTTATAATGTATGACGTTATGTAGCATTACGGTATTACGAATAACGTTGTACTGTGCTACTTTATAAAGTGTTACGTTATAACGTATGACGTCGTGTAGTAATACGTTATAACGTATGACGTTATGTATTATTACGATATAACGTAATACGTTATGCAGAATTGGGTTATAACGTATGACATCATGTAGTTTTGCGTTATAACGTATGACGTTACGTAGTATTACGTTATAACGTATGATGTTATGGAGTATTACGTTATAACGTATGACGTCATGTGGTAGTACGTTATTACGAATAACGTTATATTGTGTTACTTTATGACGTATGACGTCATGTAGTATTAGGTTACAACGTATGACGTTATGTATTATTACGATATAACGTATGACGTTATGCAGTATTAGGTTATAACGTATGACGTCATGTAGTTTTGCGTTATAACGTATGACGTTATGTAGTATTACGATATAACGTATGACGTCATGTGGTATTACGTTATTGCGAATAACGATATATTGTGTCACTTTATGACGTATGACGTCATGTAGTATTACGTTTTAACGTATGACGGTATGTAGTATTGCGTTATTCCGAATGACGTTATATAGTGTTACGTTATAAAGTATGACGTCGTGTAGTATTACGTTATAACGTATGATGTTACGTAGTATTACGTTATAACGTATGATGTTATGGAGTATTACGTTATAACGTATGACGTCATGTGGTAGTACGTTATTACGAATAACGTTATATTGTGTTACTTTATGCCGTATGACGTCATGTATTATTACGTTATAACGTATGACGGTATGTAGTATTACGTTATTCCGCATAACGTTGTATAGTGTTACTTTATGAAGTATGACGTTATGTTGTATTACGTTATAACGTATGACGTCATGTAGTATTACGTTATAACGTATGGCGTTATGTAGTATTACGATATAACGTATGACGTCATGTGGTATTACGTTATTGCGAATAACGTTATATTGTGTTACTTCATGATGTATGACGTCATGTAGTATTACGTTATAACGTATGACGGTATGTAGTATTACGTTATTCCGCATAACGTTGTATTGTGTTACTTTATTACGTATGACGTCATGTAGTATTACGTTATAACGTATGACGGTATGTAGTATTACGATATAACCTATGACGTCATGTAGTATTACGTTATAACGTATGACGTCATGTAGTATTACGTTATAACGTATGACGGTATGTAGTATTACGTTATTCCGCATAACGTTGTATAGTGTTACTTTATGAAGTATGACGTTATGTTGTATTACGTTATAACGTATGACGTCATGTAGTATTACGTTATAACGTATGGCGTTATGTAGTATTACGATATAACGTATGACGTCATGTGGTATTACGTTATTGCGAATAACGTTATATTGTGTTACTTTATGACGTATGACGTCATGTAGTATTACGTTATAACGTATGACGGTATGTAGTATTACGTTATTCCGCATAACGTTGTATAGTGTTACTTTATGAAGTATAACGTTATGTTGTATTACGTTATAACGTATGACGTCATTTAGTATTACGTTATAACGTATGGCGTTATGTAGTATTACGATATAACGTATGACGTCATGTGGTATTACGTTATTGCGAATAACGTTATATTGTGTTACTTTATGACGTATGACGTCATGTAGTATTACGTTATAACGTATGACGGTATGTAGTATTACGTTATTCCGCATAACGTTGTATAGTGTTACTTTATTACGTATGACGTCATGTAGTATTACGTTATAACGTATGACGGTATGTAGTATTACGATATAACCTATAACGTCATGTAGTATTACGTTATAACGTATGACGTCATGTAGTATTACGTTATAACGTATGACGTCGTGTAGTATTACGTTATAACGTATGACGTTATGTATTATTACGATATAACGTAATACGTTATGCAGAATTGGGTTATAACGTATGACGTCATGTAGTTTTGCGTTATAACGTATGACGTTACGTAGTATTACGTTATAACGTATGATGTTATGGAGTATTACGTTATAACGTATGACGTCATGTGGTAGTACGTTATTACGAATAACGTTATATTGTGTTACTTTATGACGTATGACGTCATGTAGTTTTGCGTTATAACGTATGACGTTATGTAGTATTACGATATAACGTATGACGTCATGTGGTATTACGTTATTGCGAATAACGTTATATTGTGTCACTTTATGACGTATGACGTCATGTAGTATTACGTTTTAACGTATGACGGTATGTAGTATTGCGTTATTCCGTATAACGTTACATAGTGTTACGTTATAAAGTATGACGTCGTGTAGTATTACGTTATAACGTATGACGTTATGTGGTATTACGTTATTACGAATATCGTAATATTGTGTTACTTTATGACGTATGACGTCATGTAGTATTACTTTGTGACGTATGACGTCATGTAGTATTACGTTATAACGTATGGCCTTATGTAGTATTACGATATAACGTATGACGTCATGTGGTATTACG
Source organism: Bombus terrestris (assembly GCF_910591885.1). Taxonomy (NCBI): domain Eukaryota; kingdom Metazoa; phylum Arthropoda; class Insecta; order Hymenoptera; family Apidae; genus Bombus; species Bombus terrestris. The sequence goes on from NW_025963557.1 coordinate 2,789,320, forward strand.
TTATTGCGAATAACGTTATATTGTGTTACTTTATGACGTATGACGTCATGTAGTATTACGTTATAACGTATGACGGTATGTAGTACTACGTTATTCCGCATAACGTTGTATAGTGTTACTTTATGAAGTATGACGTTATGTTGTATTACGTTGTAACGTATGACGTCATGTAGTATTACGTTATAACGTATGGCGTTATGTAGTATTACGATATAACGTATGACGTCATGTGGTATTACGTTATTGCGAATAACGTTATATTGTGTTACTTCATGATGTATGACGTCATGTAGTATTACGTTATAACGTATGACGGTATGTAGTATTACGTTATTCCGCATAACGTTGTATAGTGTTACTTTATTACGTATGACGTCATGTAGTATTACGTTATAGCGTATGACGGTATGTAGTATTACGATATAACCTATGACGTCATGTAGTATTACGATATAACGTACAACGTTATATAGAATTACGATATAACGTATGACGTCATGTGGTGTTACGTAATTGCGAATAACGTTATATTGTGTTACTTTATGACGTATGACGTCATATAGTATTACTTTATGACGTATGACGTCATGTAGTATTAGATTACAACGTATGACGTTATGTATTATTACTTTGTGACGTATGACGTCATGTAGTATTACGTTATAACGTATGGCCTTATGTAGTATTACGATATAACGTATGACGTCATGTGGTATTACGTTATTACGAATATCGTAATATTGTGTTACTTTATGACGTATGACGTCATGTAGTATTACTTTGTGACGTATGACGTCATGTAGTATTACGTTATAACGTATGGCCTTATGTAGTATTACGATATAACGTATGACGTCATGTGGTATTACGTTATTGCGAATAACGTTATATTGTGTTACTTCATGATGTATGACGTCATGTAGTATTACGTTATAACGTATGACGGTATGTAGTATTACGTTATTCCGCATAACGTTGTATAGTGTTTCTTTATTACGTATGACGTCATGTAGTATTACGTTATAGCGTATGACAGTATGTAGTATTACGATATAACCTATGACGTCATGTAGTATTACGATATAACGTATGACGTTATGTAAAATTTCGATATAACGTATGACGTCATGTGGTGTTACGTAATTGCAAATAACGTTATATTGTGTTACTTTATGACGTATGACGTCATGTAGTATTAGATTACAACGTATGACGTTATGTATTATTACGATACAACGTATGACGTTATATATTACTACGATATAACGTATGACGTTATGCAGTATTAGGTTATAACGTATGACGTCATGTGGTATTACGTTATTACGAATAACGTTATATTGTGTTACTTTATGTAGTATGACTTATGTAGTATGACGTGATGTAGCATTTCTTTATAATGTATGACGTTATGTAGCATTACGGTATTACGAATAACGTTGTACTGTGCTACTTTATAAAGTGTTACGTTATAACGTATGACGTCGTGTAGTAATACGTTATAACGTATGACGTTATGTATTATTACGATATAACGTAATACGTTATGCAGAATTGGGTTATAACGTATGACATCATGTAGTTTTGCGTTATAACGTATGACGTTACGTAGTATTACGTTATAACGTATGATGTTATGGAGTATTACGTTATAACGTATGACGTCATGTGGTAGTACGTTATTACGAATAACGTTATATTGTGTTACTTTATGACGTATGACGTCATGTAGTATTAGGTTACAACGTATGACGTTATGTATTATTACGATATAACGTATGACGTTATGCAGTATTAGGTTATAACGTATGACGTCATGTAGTTTTGCGTTATAACGTATGACGTTATGTAGTATTACGATATAACGTATGACGTCATGTGGTATTACGTTATTGCGAATAACGATATATTGTGTCACTTTATGACGTATGACGTCATGTAGTATTACGTTTTAACGTATGACGGTATGTAGTATTGCGTTATTCCGTATGACGTTATATAGTGTTACGTTATAAAGTATGACGTCGTGTAGTATTACGTTATAACGTATGATGTTACGTAGTATTACGTTATAACGTATGATGTTATGGAGTATTACGTTATAACGTATGACGTCATGTGGTAGTACGTTATTACGAATAACGTTATATTGTGTTACTTTATGCCGTATGACGTCATGTATTATTACGTTATAACGTATGACGGTATGTAGTATTACGTTATTCCGCATAACGTTGTATAGTGTTACTTTATGAAGTATGACGTTATGTTGTATTACGTTATAACGTATGACGTCATGTAGTATTACGTTATAACGTATGGCGTTATGTAGTATTACGATATAACGTATGACGTCATGTGGTATTACGTTATTGCGAATAACGTTATATTGTGTTACTTCATGATGTATGACGTCATGTAGTATTACGTTATAACGTATGACGGTATGTAGTATTACGTTATTCCGCATAACGTTGTATAGTGTTACTTTATTACGTATGACGTCATGTAGTATTACGTTATAACGTATGACGGTATGTAGTATTACGATATAACCTATGACGTCATGTAGTATTACGTTATAACGTATGACGTCATGTAGTATTACGTTATAACGTATGACGTCGTGTAGTATTACGTTATAACGTATGACGTCATGTAGTATTACGTTATAACGTATGACGTCATGTAGTATTACGTTATAACGTATGACGTCATGTAGTATTACGTTATAACGTATGACGTCATGTAGTATTACGATATAACGTACAACGTTATGTCGTATTACGTTATAACGTATCATGTCATGTAGTATTACGTTATAACGTATGTCGTTATGGAGTATTACGTTATAACGTATGAGGTCATGTGGTATTACGTTATTACGAATAACGTTATATTGTGTTACTTTATGACGTATGACGTCATGTAGTATTAGGTTACAACGTATGACGATTATGTATTATTACGATATAACGTATGACGTTATGCAGTATTAGGTTATAACGTATGACGTCATGTAGTTTTGCGAGATAACATATGACGTTATGTATTATTACGATATAACGTATGACGTCATGTGGTATTACGTTAATGCGAATAACGTTATATTGTGTCACTTTATGACGTATGACGTCATGTAGTATTACGTTTTAACGTATGACGGTATGTAGTATTGCGTTATTCCGTATAACGTTATATAGTGTTACGTTATAAAGTATGACGTCGTGTAGTATTACGTTATAACGTATGACGTTATGTATTATTACGATATAACGTATGACGTCATTTAGTATTACGTTATAACGTATGACGTCATGTAGTATTACGTTATAACGTATGGCGTTATGTAGTATTACGATATAACGTATGACGTCATGTGGTATTACGTTATTGCGAATAACGTTATATTGTGTTACTTTATGTCGTATGACGTCATGTAGTATTACGTTATAACGTATGACGGTATGTAGTATTACGTTATTCCGTATAACGTTATATAGTGTTACTTTATGAAGTATGACGTTATGTTGTATTACGTTATAGCGTATGACGTTATGGAGCATTACGTTATAACGTATGATGTCATGTGGTATTACGTTATTACGAATATCGTAATATTGTGTTACTTTATGACGTATGACGTCATGTAGTATTACTTTGTGACGTATGACGTCATGTAGTATTACTTTATGACGTATGACGTCATGTAGTATTAGGTTAAAACGTATGACGTTATGTATTATTACGATATAACGTATGACGTCATGTAGTACTACGTTATAACGTATGACGTCATGTAGTATTACGATATAACGTACAACGTTATGTCGTATTACGTTATAACGTATCATGCCATGTAGTATTACGTTATAACGTATGACGTTATGGAGTATTACGTTATAACGTATGAGGTCATGTGGTATTACGTTATTACGAATATCGTAATATTGTGATACTTTATGACGTATGGCGCCATGTAGTATTACTTTATTACGTATGACGTCATGTAGTATTAGATTACAACGTATGACGTTATGTATTATTACGATATAACGTATGACGTTATGTAGTATTACGATATAACGTATGACGTTATGTAGTATTACGATATAACGTATGACGTTATGTAGTATTACGTTATAACGTATGACGTCATGTAGTATTACGTTATAACGTATGACGGTATGTAGTATTGCGTTATTCCGCATAACGTTATATAGTGTTACGTTATAAAGTATGACGTCATGTAGTATTACGTTACAACGTATGACGTCATGTAGTATTACGATATAACGTACAACGTTATGTCGTATTACGTTATAACGTATCATGTCATGTAGTATTACGTTATAACGTATGACGTTATGGAGTATTACGTTATAACGTATGAGGTCATGTGGTATGACGTTATTACGAATAACGTTATATTGTGTTACTTTATGACGTATGACGTCATGTAGTATTAGGTTACAACGTATGACGATTATGTATTATTACGATATAACGTATGACGTTATGCAGTATTAGGTTATAACGTATGACGTCATGTAGTTTTGCGAGATAACATATGACGTTATGTATTATTACGATATAACGTATGACGTCATGTGGTATTACGTTAATGCGAATAACGTTATATTGTGTCACTTTATGACGTATGACGTCATGTAGTATTACGATATAACGTATGACGTCATGTGGTATTACGTTATTGCGAATAACGTTATATTGTGTCACTTTATGACGTATGACGTCATGTAGTATTACGTTTTAACGTATGACGGTATGTAGTATTGCGTTATTCCGTATAACGTTATATAGTGTTACGTTATAAAGTATGACGTCGTGTAGTATTACGTTATAACGTATGACGTTATGTATTATTACGATATAACGTATGACGTCATGTAGTATTACGTTATAACGTATGACGTCATGTAGTATTACGTTATAACGTATGGCGTTATGTAGTATTACGATATAACGTATGACGTCATGTGGTATTACGTTATTGCGAATAACGTTATATTGTGTTACTTTATGACGTATGACGTCATGTAGTATTACGTTATAACGTATGACGGTATGTAGTATTACGTTATTCCGCATAACGTTGTATAGTGTTACTTTATGAAGTATGACGTTATGTTGTATTACGTTATAACGTATGACGTCATGTAGTATTACGTTATAACGTATGGCGTTATGTAGTATTACGATATAACGTATGACGTCATGTGGTATTACGTTATTGCGAATAACGTTATATTGTGTTACTTCATGATGTATGACATCATGTAGTATTACGTTATAACGTATGACGGTATGTAGTATTACGTTATTCCGCATAACGTTGTATAGTGTTACTTTATTACGTATGACGTTATGTTGTATTACGTTATAACGTATGACGTCATGTAGTATTATGTTATAACGTATGACGGTATGTAGTATTACGATAGCACCTATGACGTCATGTAGTATTACGTTATAACGTATGACGTCATGTAGTATTACGTTATAACGTATGACGTCGTGTAGTATTACGTTATAACGTATGACGTTATGTATTATTACGATATAACGTAATACGTTATGCAGAATTGGGTTATAACGTATGACGTCATGTAGTTTTGCGTTATAACGTATGACGTTACGTAGTATTACGTTATAACGTATGATGTTATGGAGTATTACGTTATAACGTATGACGTCATGTGGTAGTACGTTATTACGAATAACGTTATATTGTGTTACTTTATGACGTATGACGTCATGTAGTTTTGCGTTATAACGTATGACGTTATGTAGTATTACGATATAACGTATGACGTCATGTGGTATTATGTTATTGCGAATAACGTTATATTGTGTCACTTTATGACGTATGACGTCATGTAGTATTACGTTTTAACGTATGACGGTATGTAGTATTGCGTTATTCCGTATAACGTTATATAGTGTTACGTTATAAAGTATGACGTCGTGTAGTATTACGTTATAACGTATGACGTGATGTGGTATTACGTTATTACGAATAACGTTATATTGTGTTACTTTATAACGTATGACGTCATGTAGTATTACGTTATAACGTATGGCCTTATGCAGTATTACGATATAACGTATGACGTCATGTGGTATTACGTTATTGCGAATAACGTTATATTGTGTTACTTTATGACGTATGACGTCATGTAGTATTACGTTATAACGTATGACGGTATGTAGTATTACGTTATTCCGCATAACGTTGTATAGTGTTACTTTATGAAGTATGACGTTATGTTGTATTACGTTGTAACGTATGACGTCATGTAGTATTACGTTATAACGTATGGCGTTATGTAGTATTACGATATAACGTATGACGTCATGTGGTATTACGTTATTGCGAATAACGTTATATTGTGTTACTTCATGATGTATGACGTCATGTAGTATTACGTTATAACGTATGACGGTATGTAGTATTACGTTATTCCGCATAACGTTGTATAGTGTTACTTTATTACGTATGACGTCATGTAGTATTACGTTATAGCGTATGACGGTATGTAGTATTACGATATAACCTATGACGTCATGTAGTATTACGATATAACGTACAACGTTATATAGAATTACGATATAACGTATGACGTCATGTGGTGTTACGTAATTGCGAATAACGTTATATTGTGTTACTTTATGACGTATGACGTCATATAGTATTACTTTATGACGTATGACGTCATGTAGTATTAGATTACAACGTATGACGTTATGTATTATTACGATATAACGTATGACGTTATGCAGTATTAGGTTATAACGTATGACGTCATGTAGTTTTGCGTTATAACGTATGACGTTACGTAGTATTACGTTATAACGTATGATGTTATGGAGTATTACGTTATAACGTATGACGTCATGTGGTAGTACGTTATTACGAATAACGTTATATTGTGTTACTTTATGACGTATGACGTCATGTAGTATTAGGTTACAACGTATGACGTTATGTATTATTACGATATAACGTATGACGTTATGCAGTATTAGGTTATAACGTATGATGTCATGTAGTTTTGCGTTATAACGTATGACGTTATGTAGTATTACGATATAACGTATGACGTCATGTGGTATTACGTTATTGCGAATAACGTTATATTGTGTCACTTTATGACGTATGACGTCATGTAGTATTACGTTTTAACGTATGACGGTATGTAGTATTGCGTTATTCCGTATAACGTTATATAGTGTTACGTTATAAAGTATGACGTCGTGTAGTATTACGTTATAACGTATGACGTCATGTAGTATTACGTTATAACGTATGACGTCGTGTAGTATTACGTTATAACGTATGACGTTATGTATTATTACGATATAACGTAATACGTTATGCAGAATTGGGTTATAACGTATGACGTCATGTAGTTTTGCGTTATAACGTATGACGTTACGTAGTATTACGTTATAACGTATGATGTTATGGAGTATTACGTTATAACGTATGACGTCATGTGGTAGTACGTTATTACGAATAACGTTATATTGTGTTACTTTATGACGTATGACGTCATGTAGTTTTGCGTTATAACGTATGACGTTATGTAGTATTACGATATAACGTATGACGTCATGTGGTATTATGTTATTGCGAATAACGTTATATTGTGTCACTTTATGACGTATGACGTCATGTAGTATTACGTTTTAACGTATGACGGTATGTAGTATTGCGTTATTCCGTATAACGTTATATAGTGTTACGTTATAAAGTATGACGTCGTGTAGTATTACGTTATAACGTATGACGTGATGTGGTATTACGTTATTACGAATAA